>NC_040884.2:9588372-9747293 GCF_900634795.4 Betta splendens | reverse complement strand
ATATAGATAGATAGATAGATAGATAGATAGATAGATAGATAGATAGATAGATAGATAGATAGATAGATAGATAGATAGATAGATAGATAGATGAAGGGCTTATCCTGCAGTCGGCAGTGACAGCAAGAGGTCTCAGGCCAATTGCTTTCTGGGTAGCGGCAACCACCCCTCCCTTTGAACCACCCCCCAACCCACTTGCATAAGCCTCTTGTCAAAGGTGAAGAAGTTGAAGAATAATTACCTCTGTTGCTCAGATGCTCACTCTCCCTCCATTTTTCCTCCCTCGCCCCGTTGAATGCGTTATAAACATTAATTTCAATGTTCATTTCAGTTTGGCTCAAGGGAAAACACCTGTTGTGGCTCCAAGCTACTGTTTTGTTTTGTTTTCTTCTCATTCTCTGGGTCCGTCTGAGTTGGCCGTTCCCCCACTTGGTAGCTCACTCTGCTTTGAGGTAATTACCTCCTAACGTTTAACTTGATAGGATGTGAAGATGGTTGAATGGAAATGAGAAGGGTGGTCAGGTGGAAAAGAGCCAATTTCTTTGCAGGTTGGGAGCAGATTCTTTTCATCCATGTCACTTTCAATGTCAAAGGGGCAGCCTGTGACTTAATAGCTTGTATACCTGCCTGTGTGTGTGTGCGTGCACCTTGATATACAGTATTGCATGTACCAATTAGCACCAAAATCTAAATGCTAATTATCAAAATATACTAATTACCTTCAAGATCAGAAAAGATGATAAAATGATAAATGTGAAGATGTACATTTTGTTACTGTAAATGTGTTTTTTTTTTGTCATTTTCAAAAATTTAATTTTACTTAATCTTAGTAAAACGTTATGAAATGTTGTTTAGCTTGTATAAATATTGAAATCTTCAGGTTGAAAACAGACACAGTGATTATTATAAATATCAGATAATGTTTCTAACTCTTAATCCTTTGTTTTACTTTAGCCCACTAGTCTTCCTCTACACGTACGATGCAAACTAAAGAGTTTTATTTATCTATTCCTCTACAGTCACTTTGTCCCTTTCTCTGACTATGATTCTCTCTACCTTATATTTGTATGTTTTTCTGCTTTTATGACCCACTTATACCCCCTTCGTCTTTTTTATGGAATTCAAGCTTCCTCTGTGTTCCCATTTAGTCCTGATTCAATTTTGATGCGCTCTTTATTTAAAATATTTGGCCTCGGCCATGTCCAGGTGTAGCGCTTGGTATGGGTGGGTGGGGTTAACTGCTCTTTTATTGCCCTACTTTATGAAGGCAGGCTAAGGGAACAAGAGACCCCAACTTTACAGATTTTAGTCTATGATAAGCGACCAGCTTCCTCCTTAAAAATTCCAACTGGATAATGGAAGACATTCTCCTATATCGAGGAGCAGCTGAAAAACTAGGAGACAAGCGTAAATCTCTCAGGCACAATAATCCACTGTTTGGCTATTTAACAATAGGGACACTAACTCAACTCCTTAACCAGTCATGTGCGCCTGTCCAACAGGTATTTATTATACCTTTAGTTTCAATTTCAAAAGATTTGTGCAGAAAAGAACAAAATAAAAAATGTTACAGGGTCACATAGTTGAGTTACAGTATAGTGAAAATGAACCACTAGGGCTCATCTACTGTACATGTGTTTATGTATTTACACACTTTATATTGAGGCTGCATTAGCTAATACATTGGTTATGAGTATACTGTATATAATAATAAAACAGTGTTTAATTTAAACTATTGCCCAGTCAACGTTGAATAAATGATTATATGTACTGTATACACTCATTATTCTTATAAAAAAGGATGAACACAGTTCTGGCTTATGCGTATACTATATGTAACATAATGTAGGACATTATTGTCTAGTTTAAAATAGTTCAAGTGCCTATTTGCAGTAGAACTGTACATGTATGGCTACTGTATTTGCTTTTCTTTATCAGTACCTTTTTTTCAACACATTTGTTTAATTTTAGCATTACTGTGATAATACTTGGTAACTTTGGCTGAAATGTTTTGCTAAATCTTCGGTGTTGACTTCACCTTTGTAATGAATCTATTTTAGTTTGACTTTAGTTTGTTTTAATCTAAGAAAATATTTACCTTTTTATAGATATTAGACCTAACAAAGCACTGCCGTGTTTTTTAAAATGTGGATTACAATGTCAGAAGAGACTACATGCCTTAGCCTTGTACTCGGCTGTCATTCCAGCATTCCCATGCCTAGGGAACGTCCCCAGTATGTGATCCCTATTCCAATGACAGACAAAAGGGCAAGTCAAGTCTCCCACAGCTCCTGAAGGACAAAAGCCAGTCATAGTAAGTCATGGCTGATCTCTGGAAGTTGGGCCCCACCAACAAGAAAGACAATCCGTTGAGTTCTCCTCACAAAGGCAAGTTATTACAGCCAAAAACCTCACGTTGCTACACTGTCACTCAAACTCTGTCTTGATTGAGGAGCAGGGCTGAGCTGTTATTCTTCACTAAATTTGAGGAAATCAAAGGAATTTTCTCTTTCACTCTACCTTGCCTGCTGCTCAAGCACTCTCTATCCCATTCCCTTTTTTACTTTCTCATTACTTCCACTTGCTCCCTCCTCTCCAATTACAGACTAGTCTTTCATCTCCTTGGCCAAGGAATGGAGCGATAGGATCAGGAGGAAGAGTGAAGAAAGGGGCTTTGTTGCCCTTCACCCCCCCTTCTGATACCTCCACTCTGGCCTTATAATAACCCCAGGGCCACTCAGGTCACTTAAAGATTGCGTTTATACAATTTGAAGTCTGTGGTGGTACACAAAGATATTGTATAACACATTACAGTACACATTGTTTTTTAAGTTCATACAAACTACTACTGTAAGATAAGACAAGACTGTCAAATACTGTATCATATACACTGTACCTTTGTTCATAGAGAAAACATAGCACAACTTTACTTACAAAAAAATCTTTACTCACAATATACAGTATTGTATTTGAAATTATTATGTTTGTTATGTATGTTTGTATTTCAAATTGTCACAACAAAGCAAATTTTTTTGGGCCAACATTTATGATTTGTGTTTGAGTTGAGAAGCTGTGGCATTGTTAGACTATGGTCTTATAGTCCATTGGGTTCTGCATTAAAACAGACACAATGCATGGGCTTAGAGTTTTGTGAATTGTGTTTTTCCTGCTCACTGGATTTTGTGACGTACTTGAAAGACCAAGTCCTTGGTTGGTATCTTTTAATGTCATTCTTGGTTTTATGAAGGCAGTCTTCAGAGTTTCCTCACAAATCTCAGCTAATCTGTTGTTGGGACTTCCTTGGCAAAGCTTTTCGGTGACATTGAAGAGAATGGAATTAAACAACAAGCAGAAGGGTAATAAGTGACTTGTTTCTAAAAACACTTTTTTTGTGTGCAAACTGTATTTACCTTGTGGAACTGAATACTGACGTCACATTCTGCTGCAGAGAAATTTGAGTTCATCATTCGCCCCCTAGTTCCAGGACCTTTCTCAAGAGTATAGCCCCCAAAGGGTTAGGATAATTAGGGCAGGTGAATAGGCCAGCAGCCTGCTTACAGTGGGGCCTTGTTCCTTGTTGTAGCATGGCCATTGTCTCAGGACTGAAGTGGGGGGGTCATTCAGGAAATGAATCGGGAAGACACTTTAATTAGAGTTACCATAATTGAGTATAATGCAGCCATAAATGAAGATTCGCTAAAAGGAAGGATTGCGGCAGGGTCAGGTACAATGGAATGTTCCTGTGAGGGTTTGTCTGCATGAGGGAGAGGAAGGGGGGTGATGTAAATCACCTGGTCAGCACTGTCAATCCACTGCAGGATAAATAACCTCTGGTACGTGATTAGCCCATTTTAAAGCTTGATAGGACAGTTTGTATGCAATTTAGCATAATGACTTGGAAGAGCAGTTGTATTAAGCATGTTAAAAGGCTCAATGTGGTCAGATGTGCCAGCAGTGTGGGAAAAATAGGCATTCTCCATATTACTGACCATGGCTGTCTTGTCTCCTCCCTACTGTCTTCCCTGGCCTGTAGCTTTGCTCTCTTCCAGCCTGTTTTGCTCTGGTGCATGGCACTGCTACAGGCAAGATAAGGCTGGTGTCCCCGAGTTAGGGCTTAGCATAATCCCTTATCCTTCCTCAGGAAAAAAAAAAACTGTGCTCAGTCTCATCAACACATAGGCGAAAAGAGAGAAAGAAGTGATGGAGAAAGAGAGAAGGCAGGAATGAGAAAAGTGGAAAGGGTAATGAGGGAAAGCGAAAGCAGGGGTATGGGAACAGGGAATATAGTGAGACTGCTGCCACACATTTAGCAAAATTTCACCAGACATGAAAGAAGTACAAAGGAATGTGAGTGTGCAGTGGCAGTGGCAAAGGAGAAAAGAGGAGGAACAGTTCTGTGTCCCTGATGATCAGAGTGTGAGCTAATCCTTTGACAAGGGGGTCTGGGGAAACCCAATCCTGATACCCAAAGGCCTGACACGCCTAAAGCTGGCATCTCAACTCCAGTAGCAGGACTCAGACAATGTGTTTGCAAGCTGGTGCCATTTACTGCCTAGGAATAAGCTGGCATGTGCACAGTAGTTAAAAAGATGGGGTGCAGACAGAGCTGCTCTTCACCTCCACAAACAAAAAGGAAATGGCCGCTTGTGAAAATAGATAAAACAGCTTAAGAAGTGCACTGGGGACAGTTGGTTGAGTGTCTTGGAAGCTAGATAAATGGATGGATGCATGCTTCGGGGGTAGATGAATGGATTAGAGTCCAGTATGTGAGAATCATTTACATCAGACCTGAAGGTGGAGTTGGCAGGATCAGTTGGTACAAGCACTGCACTACTGTCACTATCTGTTTCTCTTGAGCTGCAGAAAGACAATAGAACAGCACTGAGAGAGCGACAACACTTCATTGTGTTTACGAAATACATGAATGTAACACTTACAAAAAACAGCAACCATTAACCAACCATCAAGGCGATACATACATAATTCTTGTATATACTGTACTTCAGACGATTTATCTTAAAAATGAAGACAAGTACAATGCTGTCTGGCAGGGATTTGTCTGGGTTCTTAAGACTTTCCAACATCAAGATAGATTCCAGGAGGTGAAGAATTAACGATTGAAAAATGCAGTTGCAATAGGTTTGACACTTCAGTAATAGTCCATGGTTGAACAATGGCAAGACATACCAGTGATTTGTGCCCAAGCGAAGACATAAAAACATGCACACTCTCATTTTGTCATCACTGGTTTATTCATCTGATGATCTTTTTTAGTGACTGACAGCTATTTAGGCAGTGTTTTTAACCTTGCGAAGGCTCATGCCAAAGGTTCAATGGTTCCTTTGTTGTGAAGCTAACTTAAGGCACGCTTGGGGCTCTGTAGCAAATAGGTTTTTATATTGCGTGTGTTGTTTTTTCATTAGCACTGAATCCCCGCATGTTAAAATGCAGCTACTGAAATTTGTTGGTGACAGTGTTACTTCAGTGGAAGCTAAAGTGAAAGAACGTGAAGTTGCAGTGAAGATCAGCTCTGCAGTGTATCATGGTGTTAATCATTTTGCAGAGTGGAACCCTAAATTAAATTCAGATGAGATGAATGTTTTAATCAATTGGTAATCTAGGACTGACATTAGATTGATTGGGAGTGTTCCATTATCAACAAACACTTTCCTCTGTCTGGAGCCTTCTGCTGATTTTCATTTGTGGCAATCCGTGCCTCATGCCGCTGAAGTTGTTGACGATTAATGACTCTGACAGTGCTGCTATTCATCATGCCACCATGGTATGTTTTATTTGTCAACTTAAATGTGGTATGAGTATCGGAATGTGTTCATGGCCTCTATAAAAGCTTAGTAACATAGAGATGCATAAGTATAATGGGATAGAAGCACGCAGATGAATGCAGCATCAAAGAATTTTGTCTAAACCAAAAAGAATGTGCCTTGAATTCATTAACAGACTGTGTCATGTATGTTTTCCGACTTCTTATTGCCTTTTCTCATTATTATGTATATTAATATGTCTATCACTATAATCACATATGTAGTAGGCAGTAACTTTAAGAGGGTGGGTCAAATTTAGAGTCTTTGTTTATATTGATTAACATTTGTTCAATCCAAAATCACACACATATTTACACCGACATCACCAGTTACTGACATGTTTTAGTACAAGAGAGTAATGCAGGAAAGTCCAGAAAGCCGAAATGAGTTCAGGAGACACATTTTTCTTTTTATTGCTCAAAACCAAACTAAACCAAACTGGCAGGTCTTCCTCACAAAAGGTATCCTGTTGGTCGTGTGTTTGAGAAAGGTTGTGACTTTCCCTTCCTGTTTCTTGACCAGCAAACCTTTTCTCATCTCACTGCTCCCCCACCTACGCATATGACAGAGCGCCAAATTGCCACTGGATCTTCTCTTCGGGAAATATAGAGGATCATTAAATGTCATGCACAGTAGATGCTTGGAGCTTGAGCTTCTCTAGTTTTGAAAAATCCCCCACTGAGACCTCTGCAACACAGTGGAGAGAACAGATTTTCTTTTTATTTAATTTACACACAATTGACTTGGTCACCTAATCAGCAGTGTGTTATGTCCAGAATATTTTGGAAACCACACTTGTCATTAAGACAATTTTGCCACGTAAGAATTATAGTGAAACATGTCTATTAAACTGTTTACTTTTGGCTACTGAGCAGCACTACTGACGTAACAAAGTATTCAGTTAAACTTCAGTCACAAACGTGACTCAGAACCACACTTAGTTAATAAAGATTTAATATTAACCCCACTAAAATTCTAAAAATTGCTTTCTGAAATGTGACTTACTGTATCCCCCTTATCTTTATCAGCACTACTCATTTTTAGTAGTGCTCTGCATTTTCAGTAGCCTCTCAGATTTTATACAACTGTTTAAATATGGCTAACAGATAAGAGAAGGGCCAAGCTGGGTTTGTTGTCTTGCCAATCGCCAGGCTTGGCTCCAGCCAAACCTGATCTGAATGCAAAGCTCCCCAGGAGAGCGATTCTTTGTGTTCCAGAAGAATTTGTGTCTAGCAGCAGTTTGTATTCAGCTCTCAATACTGGACTACTGATCTCCATCATCATTAGTCAGGCAACAAACAAACTAGTTATGTAGATGTTGAAAGATTTCATGTTTGATATTGTGGTTATAATAGCTCACAATCAGGCAGCACAATAGCTCAAAGCTTTCAGACATTGGGTTTCCACATGAACAATAGCTCAGTAAAGGTACTGCTCAGCCTTACTTACTGTAAGGATCACACCAAAGGCCAACTCCAGGCAAATAGAGGTACCAAACGGGTCGAAGTCAGTCAGTTACTGTGGGTGTTTTCAATGTTCTTACATACACAAAAATAGGGAACAGACTTTGGTGCATTAGAAAAGAAAAATCTTCATTATCAGGTGTGTGGCTGAGATTCAAGCAGACTAAATCTGAAGTTTAGGAAGTAGGGCAAGAGTTGGATGATGGAACGAGACAAACTAT
Source organism: Betta splendens (assembly GCF_900634795.4). Classification (NCBI taxonomy): domain Eukaryota; kingdom Metazoa; phylum Chordata; class Actinopteri; order Anabantiformes; family Osphronemidae; genus Betta; species Betta splendens. The sequence continues at coordinate 9,739,787 of NC_040884.2, read as the reverse complement.
ACAAAGGAAAGGCTGAGATTAGGTGCAAGGAAAATAGTTTGATACACTAAAGGGAAGAAGTCACAAGGCTGGTTTGAGAATCACAGTTCACAAATGATGATAGAGGAGATGAATTATCGATCTGCCTGCGCCTGTGTGCACACAAGCACAGGCTGCTGACCTAAATCCTGCAGCTGATTACTGTGAATGAACAACAGGTGAGCAGTAAAGGGGGGTACAGTACGAAAAAGAAAGGCACAGGACCAGGAAAAACAAACACAACATATTTGTGCTCAGTCATTCTAATTGAATTTTTGAATGTTTTCAGTTGATGTAAACACGTTTTTTTAAACAGCAGCATGCTTCAGACACGTAATTGATAAAACTGTCTTTTCAGTCAAAACGATTTACTATTAATTTGACGTCTGTTTTACCTCAGGAGAACAGTCCTGCCTCGTGGCACGCTCCGCTTGTTGCGCCAAAGTGCGACAGGTGAACCGAGACGGTTCAGCCATCCAGTACCACGGGAGAAAAACCCCAGCTTTGTTCATTTAAGTGAACAGTGATTTGAACTTCAAATGCCGGGCACAATGCCAACTTAAACATATATTAAGAGGTGGCATGCCAACCCAGCACAGTGATTCAGACGCCTTGTGACAGCGCAAACAGGTGTGGGAGGAAAAAAAAAACCAGCGCAGTTGATGCACTCTGTAATTAGCATGTCTAAATGGTGTTGAGGAAACAGGTAAACAGATTGGGAAGAATGCAGGGGGACATGTATTTTCTAGATCATTTAATCATTTTAGAAGTTTAAAGCTGATTTCAAATTTAGGGTAATGACTAAAACTTTCCAACTTGTGTTTAATTGCCAACTTCCCTGCTTTTTCCTCCTTTGGACTATGTGTGAACTGGATAATATTGGGCCACTGAATGCTTAAATACAGGTGTAGTTGGTTTGAGTGATCAAAAACACATTTCATAGTTTTTAGGTTTTGTATTGCAGTTATATTTGACCTTCTACTGTACATGTTGTCAGTCAAATTCCTGCATTCTTTAGTCTGGGTCTCTTATGTAATAGCAATAGCATCATGGTCTTTCATGTTCGTCTGTGTCACTTTGGATAAGCTTTATGCCTGAATTTGGAAAACGTAAAAGTGCTGCTGTTAATTATTTGGACAGTTGTCAAGGCGTTTTTGAATCGTGCAGAATTGACACTGACAGTTCTTAGAATGTTGGCTTTAAACATTCTACTGCAATTTACAGCTTTGTAATCCTGGCTTTAGGTTATGCACAGGTGTGGATCATGTGACCACAGCTCCCACCTCACTGGGAACACAATCCAACTGATCACACATGCGTCTCATGTCAGCACCATGTGTGAACCTACAGTACCTTGGGTGAAAACACCTGTAAACAGAGCTTTACCACTTCTCCACTGTGCACAGATGAATGGAGGGACTCAACAGGGGGGTCACTAGCGTATGAGCTGAACATTAGAAATTCAGACTTATCTAAGTAAGTCAATACTTCCATAGAAACCAAATCATTTGAGTCATACTGTAAATGTAGATATTCTGTGTTTTTTCAGTTTCTGTGAATTATTCTGCTCCTTTTTTCTTATTCAACTTCAACTTGCTAGATGCGCAAACGAGCAGATTTAATACAGAGGATTCCTTGCTACAGCATATGCTAGAGGATTTCATTCAATGACTCTGTCTGACTTGGTCTGTTTTGGGCTGTGGAGATAATATAAACTGCATCAGTTGTACTTTATGCGACTTGGCCATATAGAAAAAGAAATATAGTATATCTTCACTGTAATCTGACATCTCATCCATCCCAGTCAGCGCGCTCGATCTCGTGCCCTCCCACACACATACAATACAATGGGTAGTAGGAGACACAGAGGGACCCGTCTGGTTCCTCTGTCTTCCACCTCTCACCGGTCTCTGTGATAAATTGGACACATCTGGTGCTTCCCCTGGGGGAACTGGCCAGTGTGTTTGCTTGCCAACAAGCACTGCCTGCTTTTCCTCAATCTTTCATTACTGCTACCTCTTTCATCAAAGAAAGTAAGTTGGTGTCTCTGTGTTTTACCATGTGAATGTCAAAGAAATTCCCTTTTTCTGAAAGATTGTACATAACCCATACGATGTAGTGCCTCCTACTCTGTTAGCAAGGTATTTTACTGCTAGTGAAATGGAGAAAAGTAAGAAGCTTGGACCCGTTTCCCTCTTTTTGCCTCTATGTGTAAGGAGAACATCGGTTTGTCTTTCTCTACATACAGTGCTATGCTATTGTTCTTTGTGCAAGCGCGTCTTATTTTCTGGTTGGAATAATAAAAAAAACAAAAAAAACAAACAAACTGATTCTGACAGCAACTATTCCATGCTTGGACATCAGGACCTGTAGATCGCCAATAGGGGCACAGGGGTCGGTATTGTTCGAAGCAGAGCCTAGTAACTGAAACCCAGACCTGTTTCCAGGGTTAAGTGCTTGAGCTGAGGCTAAAAGAAGCCATATGGGTTTGATTCTTGTAGCCTGTCCCCACACAGTGTGGAAAGGCAGTGATTGATAAGCTTTGTATGTGCTGTGACAAATGATAAAACCCACTTTATTGAGCTCGTGTCTGCTTTTTACAGAATAAAGAGGGGAAAAAAAAAACATTTCACTGTGCAGGAGCAAGAGGAAATTGTCAGATTTTGGGTCAAATCGGAGATTGTGAGAAAAGAAAATCTTCCCCTGACACATTTTTGTGCCCTAAGTATACTGTAAATTATGCATCTAGTTTCCCACTCATTATTTTTAAGTAGCATCGAAACAAGGAAACATTTTCTCTGCCTTTCTTTTGCTTTCTGTTCCTCCTACTTACACAGTATTTATCAGCATCATTAAAGAGTCTAAATCTGCTATTGCAGGGCTGGAGTGATGAAAACAAGTGAGTATTGTTTTGAAGGCAAAATGACAGGATTTACACAGAAATTCTCTGATCTGTGCTAAGCTTTCAGCAGCAGCCTCTTATTAGGATGAGGTTTTGGTGAAGGCTCACATTATTCATAAACCTGGAAGCTCACAGTGCAAGGGGACGAAAAGTTATATAGTGTTATAACTGCTTAGTGTGCACCACTACGGTAATCTGTACTGAGTCTCGGCCAATAGTTACTCAAGCCAAAACTTCATATTAAATGTGTGAATGCCAATTGTGTTCAGTTTTTTCTTTTGCGTATGGGAGTCCATACAAACGTGAACTCATCCGCGTAATTCCACTTTCAACAATCCTCATTTACATTTTATGATGCCCAATTAGTGGGAGGAGGCTAAGCGACAACATGCTTAAGTGTCTCTTAAACCGGACCTGAAAGCAGCTGAAGATGCAGCAGGCGGCACCCTGCAGCTCAGGAAATATTAGCCATGTTCGGTCAAGTGAACACCAGGAAAAAGTGTTTACTTGGCTCAAATAAAGGAACAATACTGTCACAGTGACAGTTCCATCCATATTCATGCGGTTTCCTCAGAGGAAAAAAAGACGCAAATATGAATGCAGAAATGAAAATTACAAATGCATGAGATTTCCTAATACAAACACACACCTAATCCCCATCTTGAATACTCTTCTATTGCTGCTTTTTTGCCACATGTTTTCATTTTGTATCAGTCTTTTTCATTTTATCACCCCCTCTTTCTCTGTCTTTGTCTATCTCTGCCTAATTGGACATCTTGGACATCTCGTTTGGCACCATAGCCAGTTCTCTGTCGCAGATTGCAAATTGCTTAGGTGTTCAGCTATAAGAACATTCATCAGAATTCAGTTTCAGTTTTCAGAGATGTCCAACATGGAACCACAGCCTATACTATAGGTACAGTACATTATATGCAAGGATCGATGATTATGAGAAGGTTTTTCATCTGCATGTCACAGAGAAGCATAATAATACACTTTGTTTTAAGAGGCTTATTATGCAAAAGACGTTTGAAAAAAGTTTTAGTTACAAATTTTACTTTTAACTTTTCCTCTACTTTAATCGATTTTTATACTGTATTAGTTTACAATTGTATTAATTAATTAGACTTGCAAAAAAGTGATAGAATCACTAGATAGAATCTTGATGATGTTGGGATTAAGTGCGCTGAAGTCAGCCTCGAAAATGAATTCTCCTGCGATCTTTACTATTTACAGAATAATGTTTCTGCTCTGATTGCCACATCTAAACAGGAAAACAGACATTCAATTAAAAAGGATTGGGTGCATCTGATGCAATTCAACTCCATCTGCTGCATTATTGGCCCCAGCTATTGATTTTCCTTTCATGATATGGAGATTCATTCTCCCAGAAGTGACCATCTTTATCCCTGACAAGTTTGTAACCTTGAGAAACGTGCACAACCAGGCCGTCCAGAAAGCGCATTGTGTTCGGGACTTAATTGATGAACTGGCATGCATTAGCATAGTTTGACTGTTCCCCTAGGGAGCGCCAGGAGCCTGAAGCTGCTCACACCACACTGCTTACTTGTGTTTGTGAGCGTGCATGCGAGTGTGTGGGAGAGACACCTACTCTGTATATGTGTGACTGTGGCCCCTCTTGTGCATGTGGGTGGATGCATGTAAGCCTGTCAAGAGCACTTGGAGAGGAGCTGCCAAGGTGAGAGAGAGACTGACCCTGGCCACCTGTCCATGACACCCACCTTAAACCCCCCCCTCTCTCTCTCTCTGTACTGCATGTCTGTCACTCTAGCACTCACTCCTAGTCTTTGCCTTTAGAGTATTTCTTTTACACATAGCTATAGCTTTTTACCCAGGTGATTGATTAAGCCAGAAAGACCTGCTTTTAAAGCTGTGAGGAGAAGAACAAGAGGGACTAGTGTCTGAATGACTAAGCGTGAGAGCCTCTGTCTTGGCTTAGTCAGGTTTGATGGGGAGACAAGGAAACTGTGACATCACCACACTGAGGAATCCTACAGTCAATCAATCTGATAACAGTTTAGCTTTTTATAATAAACATTTTGAAATTATAAGTCTTTACAGTTCTTATGCAATGATGCACCATTGGTGCAAGCATTTATGGGTTGATACAGTGGTTTTATGTCAAGCTGTAGATAATAAACTTTTCACAGATATACTGTAACATCTCAGGACATGTTTCTTATACGCAAGTAGATGACTTAGATTTGCAAAACCGAAACTCATTCTCCTTTTTTTTCAATTCTTGAAAGGTTTGTCTGTCAACTACAATGATTTCCGTGGATGTTTGTTTTTTAGTTTCCAAGCTTGAAGACCTTGTTGACATGAAATGGGGTGAATCCTTCCTGGATGAAAGGGAATACCTTGTCTGGTTGTGGAAAAACACAGGCTTTGCCACTTTAAAAACTCTCCCAGACTTAGCATGGGAATAGCTACCCACACACTCAGCCCTCTGCTTTCATAGGTTTCTGAGACTTAAAAAAATAATAAACACTCCCCTTGTCTTCTCAGTCATCGTCCACTCACATTTTTTTAGAAATATTTTAAACGATTAAATGACAAATAAAATTTGAAAAGGGGAAGGGGGGATTAAAATATATCATACCTCAAAACAAAATCTAATTCTCTTGCGTTGTTTTTCATTGTTCAATTTATGAATGCATCACAATACAACTGCGCCAACTAAGATATATATTAGACACTTGCAGCAGGCTGTTCATTATAAGCACAGCGTATGGGCTTTACGCTGGCTGCAAACTCATCTTTCAAAGGTGGAAAGCATTGCCTTTTGCCCTCCGATCATTCAGTCTACATTTAATCAGGTAATCCAATAAGCTGCCGTGATGGTTTCCCAGAAACGTCTTACCTCTGTGGTAAATTCATTTAACTTCTGTTGTAGCGGTGTGCAAGAAAATAAGCAACTTAAAACTTGATGAATTTCAGTGAAGATACAAATAAAGAGATTGTTTAGAGACCACAAACTATTTAAATTAATGTAAGTGTGCAGAATCCCATGTTTGTGGGAACTATTGGCATATAAATCAATAGTGTATGTGTGTATACCAACAAAAAACAATTCATGGAGTCAAACATCAGGTCCACTCAGTACATCAGCCATACCTCACCTGATTCCAACCTGTGCTAAGCCCAACTCTTTACATCATTGCACACAGTGCTGGCCCATTTTATCATTTATTCACTTGGCCTAACGGCATCGTCTACTGGGAGTCCATGATCCTCCACTCTGAAGAAATGCTCTCTGCACTCCAGCCGCAAAAGCCTCTCCTTGGGCTTACAAATTGCATCTTTATGAAGGAATGAGGGCAGGTTATTTTGTCACAAACACGACTGCTGGCTCTTCAGGGATTGCCTTGGACCTGTAATTGACTCTGAGACACTGCCCCTGTCACATCCCTAACTGAGAGGAGGGGGACATGGGGGGGTACCACAGAGCTGAATTGTGGAAGGCCAGGGCTGGATTAAAAGGCTGATGCAGCGGACACCATTAGGGCTGCTCAGACCTGATGGCTCTCTGGTGGGAGGGCAGTGCTAAATGGACAAGCACAGTGGCATTTTAGGGTTGTGCTCCTTAGGGACAGTCGCACTCAGCCTTTTAGTTCAGAGGCCTGTGACTTATTTGAAATTGTCACATACTGTAAGAAAGGATGGAAGTATAGTATCACTGAAAGCTTGCCAGGATATAAATACAATATTGTCCCTTTTTGAGCTACAGTATGGAAGATTTTGGTAACAGCTGTTAAATGCCATAAAATTGAAATGAATCAATATCATTATCTGAATTACCGGTAAATAACCCACAGTCCAACAGTCCATGGGGATAATTAAGATCATCTAAGATCTAACAAAATTATTTTCTTCTAATGCAATATTAAAAAGTTGAGATGAAAGACTCAAATTTATTATTATTAATAATAAACTCAAATTGATGTGAGAAAACTGTCTCTGTTACCTCCACTTTGATAAAAGGTTAATGTTTCTTCAAAGAAAGCAGTGGGTACATTTTTAAATACCCTGATATGTACCCAGCTTTAGACAGCTTACCGTCTTTTAGAGAGAAAAGTGCATCAAATAGTAGGATGTGCCTCTTAAGTAAAAGAAAGGTGCATGACTGTCAGCTATAAGATGCTTGTTGTCAAGGAGGATTTTGAATTCTCTGAGGACAGAAAGGAAAGAGCTTGCTTTAAGATACCGTTTTCAGGAAGTCGTCTCATCCTAACTCTTGAGGGAAAAAATATATATGAATGAAAAAAATATTCAGGATACTGCCAGAGAAATCGGATTTAGGGAAACATTTGTGCTGCTTATAATACTCGAAAAGTAGGGATGGAAAAGCGCTGTTGAAAAGGAGCAGCATTAATAGTGTACAATGTCTGGACAGTGCAAAAAAGATGCAGTTTTACTTTGTGATGTTAGTGAAGTGTGAGTGTGCTGTTATCGTGTGTGTGTGTGTATGCTCAGGTGTGTTTAGATAAAAATGCTTATATATGCTTTAATCTGTGTATCTGTCAGAGGACAGAATGGGGGTGGGGGGGTTCACCTGTGGGTGACCTCTTGCTGGCAGCTGGACAGGTGAGCTGTGTTCCTGCCTCATTATATTCAGGCACTGCAGCGCGCGGCGTCACGCAGCAACATTCAGGCTTTCTCCTGATTGAATAAACTCATTGCGCTCTTTATCCTCTTTATTTATCCATGTCCATCATTCTTAGTCTGGCCGGCTCCCGTCACATACTTGCCTTGCACAGTTATAAGCCCGCACACATGCCAGATGATCATTTACCAACATTATCCAGAGCTGCTGCTAAGAGTGATATATTTTGCATGCACACGTTGCGAACGTTGGTGGCTGCGTCGTGGGAGAAGAGATGGAAGAACATTAAGCAGAGCAACTGGCCAGAACGATGATGCCGTTCACTTTTGTTGTACACAAATTGAATGTGGCAGACCTAGTAAAGGCGTATTTATGGATTGCGTATCCAACATTTATAAAGTGTCCCTGACAGTTTAGACAGACGTTAAAAATAGTGGTTTATCATGATTGTCAGGTAATAGGATAGACGTGACTCAAGAGATTATTAAATGATTTCTACCAGTGTTTTTTTCTACAGCTGTTTTTGACTCTTAGGAAAGTGAAAGTGTTCCCCTTTAGCTGATTAAATTCTTACAGTAATATGAAGTCAGAAGGATGGTTGCTGTAAATGTGCGACATCTGAAGCCTGTAATTTGAAAAGTGGCGTACCAAAGTGGCACGCCATTATGCATAATGATCCATTGTGGTTATCTTAATTAAATCATCAACCAAAACCAGGCCGCTGCAAAACAAGCCCACAGATCTGTTTCTCTTCACATCAAAAAGGTAAGTTACAACTCACTACTGCGACAGTTCAAGGACTGGAAGGCTGCAGTTCACAGCAATGCTGCATTTGTGTTTCCAAAAAAGCTGAGACGATGTGAAAATGTCCTTTCAAACTTGTGTTGATTTATTTATTCCAAACTTATTCCAATTTTTCATATTTTTCTCTGTGGAACCGGGTGCCCTTGTCATAACTTCACTGAGTGCACGTGTTGGTAAGCTTTATATATTCTGCAGCCGAGACTTGGGGGAATACAAACATTTGTTTTGCTTTCCACATCTTTAATGGTAATACGTCTTTGCTGAAATCCAACCGATTGTTCCTGTGAGGAGAGAATTCACCTCAAGCCGGTTGTGTCTGTTTTGGCTCTGCATGTGTGAACAAATGACCCGGTGCACCTTCCAGACAGAGGTCCAGCGCACGCGTGTGAAAAAGGCTCATGCTGAATGTGTGCGTGTGTGTGTGGGGCCCAGTAAAACACACACATAGGCTACAAAAAAATACCTCAGTGCTTGTTGATATATCCACCAAGAAATGGCTTCAAATGAATGATATTGATTTGTTCAGCTTATTCAGTGGAGCAGTGCAGCATTGGAGGCTATTTGAATGGAAGTCAGCTCCTTTCTAGGGGCCTAGTCTGCCTGCCTGCCCGGCTGATATTGGCATGCTACGCTTATTGATGTCTGGGACGCACGCTTTGATTTTTGCCTCCATCTGGAAACTGTGCAGCATTTAAAACTTTTAATCGGTTGCATGCTCGTAACCTGTGTCTGGAGGACGTGAAAGAAGCTCAGCAAACTCTTTGTAACTCTAGCAAAACTTATTGTTTGACTTATTGTTTTATTTTTTAAAACAGTCACATTTATCGTTACACGAATGTGACAACTATATTTATTTAGAAAACCTAAATGGTGCCAGAGGTAACAAACATGTGTTTTGTATTGGCACAGATGGTGATATGTGAAGGGACTTTGGGATGTGACTGGCTCTACAGTAAGTGGGCTTTTAAGGCAGCAGAAGGAGCCCTCTAATCGCCAACAAATGAGAAAATGGACAAATGTGGCCATGGAGCTGGTTTTTTAGTAAACATTTAAGCTAGAGCATTTTAAAAGGCAGTTTAAGGGACTGCAGGGGGGCAGTTAGGGCTGCATACACAAAACCAAGCAGACTCACTAGCCAATAATGTTGCACCCTACTCCACCCCCACAACAACCCAAATATTTGTGACCCAGGACCACTCCACCTCTAAATAAGCTTTTTAAGAAAGCTGTCAGTCTCCCAAAGTTAAGGGCACCCTCTTAGTTAGGGGCGAAAGGTGAGGGGTCAAAGGTTAACTGCTGCTCTTTGGATGAAGTGAACTTTGATGACAACTTGTGTTGCTGTTGTGCCAACAGCGGAGGTCAAACAGATCCGGGTGGAGCTGTGGGCTCTTCACCGCTTTAACTGCAGCAATAACAATCAATTTGTCATTTACAGAGGAGCCCTTCGTTTGCCTGGCACTGCAACACGTGTGCTTTCAAGCCTTAGGGGCATGTCTATTTTTGTTTAGTTGTTCAGCTTTAACAGAAAAATGCTTTAGATTTAGTCTTTAGCAAGAAACATATGTCTTGGTATGGTTCTTGTTACATGGATGTTTTTGTACATAAAATATATTTTAGGGGTATTACAGCACTCAGTCAACCATTTTAGACTTAGTTTTATTTCTAAACCACTTATTTATTGTATTAAAATCTAAAGGGGCCTGGGTAATAACATGATCAATAGCATCATTTGTTTTCAGTAAAGAAAAACATGCACAGACTGACACAATGCATCTGCTAATGCTGGCCTTTGATTATTGATGGGCCATTTGCAGACAGCCTTAACTGCACAATATGTCTCGCCATTACTTCCTTGACCTCATTCTGGCTTGGGGACAACATTACTCATGTGAGAGCCAGAGGGGAGGAAGAGAAACAGGGGCTAGTGGGGGAGATAGTGTGAGTATTTTTTGTGTATGCGCGGAAAACAACACACAGGTGTGAAGAATTGCCATCAATATCCCGCTTCCCTGCCTCGCATACAAAGAAGGCGTAGAGGAGGGAGGAGTGGAATTAAGGCAGTGATGGAAGAATGACAAGAGGGCTGAAGCAGGGTCGTGAAGGGGTGACCATTACCCTAAAATAAGCCCGGTCCAAATGCTATTTTTAAGTTCCCCTTTTCTCTCCTCTCCACAGCTTGGGGTAATTTAAGAGTGTCCAGACCCAGACAGCGTGCGAGGGAAGAAGCATTCATCACCTGAAGAAGACACTGGTGTTCACAAGGAAAGAAGGATGAGGACCCCAGGAAAGGCAAGAGGGAGAGGGATGGTAGGAGGGAAGATAGGTCGACATTATAGCATGCATCACTGCCCATCGCAGTGTTAGTTTCCTCTTTCGTTAGCTTATCTGGTTTATAATCAGTGGTTATGAACAATTTGTTCTAGTAGATTGAGATGTTGTTCATTTTATTGATATTGCAGTTTTCTCTATTGTATCTACCAACAAAATGAGAGTCTCTTCAATTTTTCATTTTAACAATTGGAGGTGATAGCGTATAAGGCTGATATATATGCAGCTGCTTCATAATGGCATAGCAATGAACTTACTGCATGTTACCACTTTGTTTGAACTTTGGTGAGCTTCACTAGGCCTTTTATCTAACGCAGGAGTAAGATTCCAGTCAAGGGCACAGATAGGAGCATCCAGACCACATCAGTAAAATGTTAAGCGATAACTCTTGTCAATATTCTGCTCACCTGTCTATAATCAGGATGTCAGTTTTGCCTCACGGGTTATCCAGTGGAAGCATGTCCTGGAGGCGGTTTTCTAGCAACGGCAAATTAAAAAAATGTCAAACCGGTGTTAACATCTCAGAAAGCAGCCGAGCAGAGAGCTGTAATTCCCACCAGTACACGACATGTCATGATTATATTTCCGTTATTGGCATCTATGCATGACTGGTTGGGACAAGTGAAGATACAGCCGAAGTAATTGCACAAATCTCAGTTTCAAGACATGCCGTTTATGCATTAAGCACACACACACACACACACACACACACACACACACACACACACACACACACACACACACACACACACACACACACACACACACACAACCCAACCCATGTGTTCCTCAGTGCCAGGAAATGTGACTGGCCAGGTGAGTCATCTGATCTCAGCCCGACAAAGCTAATACATCTTTTCACCTGCTGAAGACTGGAAGCTGCAAAAACGTCCTATAAAAGAAACTCATTATTTTGTTTCATGTCTGCTGGTCCCAGACTTCAGACAGTCAGTAGTTTGTCATGATTAATACCATTGTTTGTTCAGACCACTTGAACGAAAACACAAAGTCTTGACTACCACATCTTTCAATTTTGGTTTTCGGTTTTGGTTTTACAGAACACAAATAAACCAAATTCATCTTCAGGAACATAACTACATATATGCGTATTTATATTTCTTAATGTAAAGCATGCCTGATGTTGTGCTGCTGTTGTGCTGCTGTTTTTCGTCTCCTAGTCCAATTAGGAGCTGGGTCTTGGCCTGCTTTGCTGGCAGCAGCAGTGTTAACTTAATGCAGCATGAGAAAATCATTATGCCACACTACAGATGGGCCCAGTCATGCAGAGGAACCTTTGCGCTCCCTTTGGAAGGCCAGTTTTAAGCAGAGGCACTAATAAAACTCACACCCGACCGTTTGTTGATGACAAAGATGAGCAGGGCACTATGGCTAATGGGAGAGAAGGATTGAAGGCGAAAGGAGAGGGAAATAAGATGAGAGGGAACAAAGAGCAAGCGAAGAGGGTAAAGATTAAGAAATGAAGTAGACCTCAGAGAGAACTAAGGTTTTGGCAAGTTTACTCAACAGCACATACCGTTGGAATGATTGGTGGTTTCTAATAGGTTCAGATTCTCAGGATTTCTGCCACCGCAAACAGAAACATTTTGATTTTTGAAGGACTTGGAGGAGGTCAAGGTCTGTGTTCCACTCCCATCCAAATCCAAGTATTGATCTTCGTAATAAATCCTTCAAAGCAGTTTTAGGAGGGCAAGAGAAATCCTCTGCTTTCTCACAAATACTGATTCAATAACCCCCGTGTCGTTCTGAAATTCTCCTAATACATTAGTTCTTTGAGAAATGGGTGAAGGAAAACAACAATGCTGAAAAAGTAATAAAGTGTCACTAAGCATGAAATCAGAACGCTTGAGTCTGATGTCGGCATCAAGATAACCTTTGGAGCCTCGTGCCCTTGGGGTTCAAACAGGCGAATAGCATGTAAACATGTTTTATTACTGAGTAAAACCTTAAGAGGCTGTAGCATGTCTGGACCTCCTTCAGGCTTTTATTTGCCAGAGGAGGCATTTTTCTCTAAGCTCTTAAACGTAATGACCATAAACATGTATAACTAAGTGCATGTTAATGCCAAGGAGGTTAGGGAGTAATGGACTGACTGAAGCATTAGATGAAGCTGATACTGTGCACAGCTGATTGTGAGATTGTGGTTGAACGGTAAATCGTTCACCTGCTGCCTCGAGAAAGAATCTTTACTGAATTTAGCTTTGTTAATTAGTTTAATGGTTGACAGAACTTAACTTTGGCAAACAAGTTCAGTCAACGCAATGTATTAAGTTAACTCAACCTTTCAGTCACAAAAGCAGACATTAACATTACTCAGCTTGTTGAAGTTGTTTGGCTCTAAACTGGGTACATAAAGTACACAGCATTAAAGACTATGTGAATAACTAACATCTTGAAAATAGCTTATTTTTTGTTTTGAATGTTATACCTAAGTGCAGTAGAAATTGGTGAAACTTAATTACTATTAGTCGGTTCTTTTATCTGCATAATGTTTTACATACAGAGGCAGCCGGTAAAAGTGTCTACCCCCACCGTGTTTGGGTTTCAAATCTGCCACGTCAGTGGCGGGTTTGTACTGCAGGAGGAGTGTGTTACGTCCTTCTGGCCTGTAGGTGGCGATTGACTCCCACTTTTGGTCCTGAAACATCGTAGTTGCTTACGTCATATAGGCTCTTGTAGAACAACCAATGATCAGGTCTTTGGTGGCCTAGTGGTTAACGTGCATGGCCACAACGTTTTTTTTTTGTCCGGGGTTCGAGTCTGAGTGGAAGCAGTTTTTTTATTTTAATTATTGGAAAAACAGCGTCTCATCATCATCATGTGATCACGAGATGACAACGTTGTATTACTTAGTGCATGAATCGCCAAGACCATGAACCGCTGGTCGCGTTATAGTATGAAGTTATGAACGTAAGTAAATTATGGCAAATTATGGCAGTTTAAAACCGAAAATAGGAAGCTGAACGGTGCGCCCTCCCGCGTGCAGCGTTCGATTTATGGCAGACAAGCTACTGTAACCCTGATTTCTTGCTGTTGGTACGGGCAATTTTCTTTACGTGGAATGCTTCTTTAATGCACCACACGGCAAGACAGTACGGCACATGTACACTTTTTTCTTTACGCCGCTCTCACCCAACGCGCGTCACATTTTCTTGTCCCCCGTCAACAAGGACAGGTAGGAACTAATGTTGATGACAAATAAAATCACAGTAGCTGAAATGTCACGTTTCCCAAACATAAAATAAAAAAAATAAAAAGGAATACTAACTAAGGTTACACTACTACAATTTAAAAAAGTGAATAAGGATGATCTAGACCAGAGGTCTGCCACCGGTAACACCCACGTTTTAAATGAAAAAAACAAACACTGGGAGCCGCGGAGGGCGGCAATATTATATTATTTGAGAACATTCAACATTTGTTTTTTAATCCAAAGAAGACATAAAAGTCGGGGCTCAGAGATCTAACCGATGCTAAAACATTGTCAAGGCATCGACAAGGACAGCTAACTCGCTTTTCCCTGCTTCAAACAGCTGCTGTAACTGAGAGCAACCTGTGCGGCATCACCGGTCAATCTGTAAACGTATTAATTTTTTTTTGTAAATAAAAATAATGTTTGCCCTGTTCAAACCTGCATGGGGAATTCTGAAAGCGGCTGAGCAACTTCGTAGGAACACATTTCATATGGTACAGGTGAAAGGGAGACTAACAGCACAACGCAGCCGAGGCTGTAGCAGCAGAGAAACGCAGATCTTTGTCCTGCGTGTTGATGAGCGTTTCCCATCCCCCAGTGTCACCGCTCTGGGACGTGGATGGCCACGCCCACTTTCATTCACCAGACGGACATGAAAGAGGGAATAACGAAATAAACAGCTGGTTAACTTTGTAGGAACATGGCTGTAGCTCTGCAATGACTTTATGTGGTACAGGTGAAAGGAGTAATAACGAAATAAACAGCTGGTTAACTTCGTAGGAACACCTTGTAGTAGGAACTGGTATATTTAGAAAACCCAGTAGTCCTAGTGTTAAGGTGTGTGAACTGGGGAGGAGACGGCAGCAGCGACTGAAGAGCGACTGAATAGAGTTGATGTCTTCCCCGCTGACAGGCGCATTCATTTGATAATGCACGTACCTTGGCTGACAGTTCAGTCAAAAACCATACTGAATCTTTATTAAACCGTCCCTGAATAACAAATATGAACTGCAGTTTCTTCCTTGATTATCCATGATTATTATGAAAGAAGCGCAAATCTTCGCCAGTCCAAATTGTGCAATTAATACTGTGTTTACAATGAAGGTAATAAATAATAATATTAGTATTTTCATTTTAAAAAGCACTGCATATTTTAAACGAATGTCGAAGTGCTACAAATAACTTAGACTACGCTACGATAAATACATACGTTTATTTTTGCAGAGTAAACGTATGTAGAACAAACTACTTGCTGCATTAATGAGTCTTAGATCTGCAGCTGATCACGTCGCCCGATGCTGCCCTGTCTCCCACGGAGCTTTGTCTGGAGCTGAGGTATTTCTCACCTGCTGATCGAGTAGTAGCAACACATTAGCATGTCTATGCGCCTCTACGGGGAGGGGGAGGGGTGTGTACATTTCCTTTGCCATCATCTGAGTACGAAACACATCACATTTCATTCGATCTCGTGTTTCATTCGAGCGGCAGTCGGGAGCTCTCTGCTACGACTCATCCACGGATGAGCTTCGATTAAAAATTAAAAGCAGAGGTTTTTTGTTTTTCGTTTTTCTCTAAACGAAAAAAACAGCTTAAAATTCAAGTCCGTGTGTTTTTGTTAAAAAATATTTTTGTTCGGTTTATTGGTTTGTAATGCGGTGCTTTTATTCAGGATAGATAGACGGGTGGGAAATCAAAGTTTTGAAACGTACACGGGCGAATAAGTCACATCAGCCACTCATTCAGTTACAATGACACGCACAGTCAAAACAAATTCTCGCTACATCTCGTGCACCACTGCCCCGTTCCTCTCGTAGCTTGCATTTGCACATCCATACATTTGTGTATTGGTCACTCTCTGTCTGGACACATGACTCCGAAACACGTCACGTGTTTGTGTAAGAGTTTGATGTCTCCACCAAATTATAAGCAGAGGTAACGAGAGAACGACTTTTTGTTTTCCGTTTGTCTCTAAACAATAAAAACATATTAACTCCAATTCCGTGTCTTTTTGTAAAAAACAAATATTTTTGCCTGTTTTATTGGTTTGTAAGGCGGTGCTTTGATTAAAATCCGTTTGCCGCTCATCGAAAGAGAAACGAAAACGCCGGTGAAAGTGGCTGGATGGACGGATGGGAAATGAAAATGTTGAAACGTACACGGGTCGAATAAGTGCTCTCAGCCTCAGTTACAATGACACGCACAGTCAAAACAAGTCAAACTGCAGTTCTGCAGACACAGAGTAAACGCGTAGGAACAAACATGTTGCTGTAATGCGTCGCTGTAGATCTGCTGATTTCTGGCGTCCTGTCAAAATTACGACCGACAACTGCTGTAAAACAAATTCCTATGATTATTACGGTTATTTACGTAAAATCTACGACTATTGGAAAACATTCATTAACAAGTTGTGGAAGTTTAAAACCTAAATAAGCGGCTGTAGTCGCAGATGGACTGCGCTCTACGTCTTTACTTGCGCATTCAATTATATTAATTAAACCGCGACGCATAATCATGGTATTATGTGAAGCCAATATGTTGTATCAGATGTTAGAGCGGTGGGTGTGTACATATTTTTAAGAGACGCCTTCTATTTAAAGACACGAAAAAGCTGAGGAGAATGAAAACAAGAATGTGTTGCTGCTGTGGCGCTGCCTGTTTTAAACCACACAGAACAATTATAACTTTGCAGTGAACAGAAAACAGCTAAGCCATCAACAAGTTGTTGCCCTTCACACTCCCCATGTTTGAGCACACAACAGATACTTAATAGTAAAATAGGTCTGGTGTAATATATGTGTGTTACAGGTAGAAATGAACAGTCGGACCTCAGTTACGCTGTAGTGCTTTGGAGGCTTCTAATCAACGCTGCGCCACCTGGTGGTTAAAACGAGACTAGCGTCCTGATTTTTTCCAGCCGGCTGCAGGATTAAAAATCTTTAGTCAGCGACGCACTCGCTGCACCGTGGCGACGCGGCGGTACTGCAGTAAAAACCCTAGTCACTTTGAACCGCTGCCACTGTACCTTTCTCGAACAACCAGTTCCAGATGGATCAATCTAATCTTTCACGCGTCTTTGTGTACGGGTAGACATCCCTGGTTGTCGTTAGTCAAGATCACTCTACACGCAAGTCATATGATGTGACGTTTGGATTAGAGACAGCTCTAGCCAAGTTTGTTTGTTTGTTTTATTCCATCTTGACCAAAGCCTTCATCCTGGTCACCTGCCATTAAGCAAACATGTTTAAATGTCTGACTCACTGCCTGTACCAGTTTGGTGAAGGGTCAGTTCATAAATGTTGCTTTGTTTTTCCACTGGTCTGTCAGACACAAGTGCAATTGAGAAAGCTGCAGGATGTAAACCAGTACACAAGAGCCTGACACATTTATTACCGTACAAGAGTAACATTTCTGACCTTTTACTGCATTTCTTTCAAGACTACATAAGTCCTGCTTTTAGCTAGTCATAACTTTTTGACTAGTCATAAACTTGCAGCCTGTTCCTGTCTGGGAAAGTAATGATTTCCTGAATACTTATCAAAGAGGATACATAGACTCAGGAAGTCAGTGTCCTTTTTAAATGTACGAAAACACACAACATGATTCTGTGATCACATGCACAGATTTTCCTTCTACCAGTTTATTTTGTATTCATTCTCTAAAAGGATCCCTTCACCTATTGCAGCGCATGTACCTTGGTCAGCTGCAAGCCTTTAGCAACCATCGCACCCAGATCTGCTAAGGCTGCCTCTAAATATTTGTGGTATCCATTTGCAATTCTCTAGAAACAATTGCAACACCAAGCCATATGCTGATAACAAAGTTAAAATCATTTGTGGCGATACTGTTAGATGAAACCACCACTGAGAAGAAAACATCCCAAAGCTCTAAACAATTACAGCCATATCGCACACAATCCCCGTGTAAACAGAGGCAGGAATGCAGCGTGACTACGTTCAGATACAGATCTTGAGAAGTCAGATCTCACATATGCAGGAGAGGCAGATACAAGCAGCTCTCAATATTGGAAATCGGTGGTGTTTAGATCCAAGCACCCCACAGCGGTAGGTCTGGATTGAATTCAGCTCAGGTATACAGCTCCCAGGGGTCCGCCCTGGCCCTGGTCTCTGTCACACCATAGTCTCCTAGTTAACCTTTGTTTTATGTCCTGGTATTCTGTTACACGTGTGTTCTGACTGGGCAGAGGAACGGCACAGTTGCCAGTCAGGGGAGCGGTTGACATTTTGGCAGTTGTTAAGGTTTATGCAGCTCGCCCGCAGGAGGCAGTAGATGGGAAATAGAGGCTCCGACTGCACTGGGATGACCCACGAGTCATTTTGGAGCAATTCACATGGCGTTCCTCTGCATACATAAGTGAGGAGACCTTTTGGAAATACTAAAATAGGAAATGCCACCACTTAAACTGCATGTGATTCGTATCAACAGTGTCTGTCCAGATCACAATATCTGCCAGGGACAAATTATATAAAATAACTTCATGTTTTAGATTAGTGAAAGACAGACATTTTAGAGATGACCCCAGAACCAACAGAGGAGACAAACAAATGAAAATTGCTTTATTGAAAATGCTTCGGGTTATTACTTCGTATCTAAAACCATCACGCCATCCATTGCACATAGTTGATGAAGTAAACAGATATTAAATGGGAGAAATGCAGATGTCCAAGAGCCTAGCTGCTCCTGGTGTCAGGTCTCCTTCCTGTCAGAAGTGATCCGTCATGGACCCATCATAGACAGACGTTCTCCACCCGACTCTGCAGTAAACCTGTAATCCTCTTCCCTCACTTCTGTTGATGAATGGATAAAAAGGAGGTGGATGAATTAATAAGTGTTAGGGCAATGATAATGGCGGCAGCAGCTAAAGTGTTATTGATGACTCAATCAAAAGCGGCCAACCTCCAGCCAGCGCCCCTGTTCAGTAATTAGTTGCAGCTTTCTAAAATAGCATTTCATCTTCATGCCAAAAATGAGGAGTTGACAGCTAATATATAAAACTCCTGTTTTCTGTGCCACTGGGGTCGTTTCACTTTGATGATGCATAAAGCAGAAATCTGTAACTCAGCTTTTAAACACAAAACCAGCAGCCTTGGTTCTGCTGGAGTGGGCAGTATACGGCAAAGTGCTCATGTTCACTTCTGACTGTACACAAGGGGGAATTCAACGGCTGTTTATTTGAGCGTTGCATATAATCAATGTATTATTAGAGAATGTATTAATGTATATGTTTTGCCTTTAATGTTTTTGGGAATGCAAACGCTCGGCAGCATTAAGAGCACACACGCCACTCTTTCTCTCCAGTTTCCATGCGCCAGCTTACTGTCTGGGCCTCGGAATGAATGACCCATCAGTCATGCTGTGTCCACACACGGCTCTGACATGGCCTGTTTGGACAGGTGTGTGTGGGTGCACATAGGTGCGGGTGTGCGTGGGTGTGAGTTTGCCTTTTCTACTGGCCTGCAAAGTCTTTTGAGACCTAGGATCAGGGAGCAATTCATCAGTTTGCTCACTATCTTTACCAACGTTTCATGAAGATATGAAGCTCCTCTATTTGTCTTTTCACAGTAAACTAGATCATCAGGGCAGAAGGTTAAACACAGGTCTTAATCAGCATCAAAGCAACGTTGGACCTTGGCAGATTCTGGGATTGTAAAGCGTGGTTGTAACTTCAGAAACTGCAGGTTATGAGTTCCTGCTGCAGTATATGTACATGTGTAAAACAGAAATCTGTGTCTGCCTCTTTCTGTTTGCTTTGGACACATTTACATGTGTAGTAGTACTGTAGTTCTTTGCATTCTTTATTTGCTTTTGTTGATCTGGCAGTAGTAGTAAGGGATGGCATATGCTTTGTTTATCATCTTTGGCGCTTTCTTCGTGTGATTCTGAGTGGAGCCGACACAGTCGAGTCCTGTAAGAGACTCAGAAGCGGAGCACAGGTGCAGCTGGTGAGGACAACCAATAATGTTTGGACTCGCGTTGCATTGGCCAAGATGCTGTACAAGCCAAGGTTCTGCCAGACGGAGCCCTCGGGCTCCCGGCACAGTTTCAAATTGGTTATGATTACATGTTTACAAGTGTAGCTTTTGTCACCTGATCAGTAATGAGCCTGGTACATGAGTGGCAGGTAGTGAGAGTCTGTTCTGGATAATTACATGAGGTGGACACATTAATACAAATAATTAAAAATGACAGAACATACAAATATTTGTTATTAATAAGGCCTTGATTTCAAAGGCTTTTGTCGGCTTTCAGTTTTCCACCTCTCAGGGAGGGATTTTGGGAGCAATAGCTCATCCCAAATACCAGATGCTGACCCTAAGTGCCTCTGTTTCTCATCCACTGGTTTGTGTTGCAAGCCGCCCCCTGCTGCCAGCACTCTGCAGCCAGCAGTGTGTTATGAACAACCTCGGTGTCAGCAGGCATGTGCAATATAACACAAACGCGTCCAGTATCCGCTTCCCACTGTTACAGGCAGCGCGGACGGGGGAGCAGGGTTTGAAACTGGGTTTGGATGCAGCACTGGGTGTGAACCTGTTGTGGTTTTGTGCTCACGCTGTCTTTCTACTTTTTGAATCCTTTCACTGTGTGTGTGTGTGTGTGCGTGCGTGTGTCTGTGTGACAGTCCTAGTGGAAGGACGGACAGATCCCCTGTGTGTGTGTGTGTGTGTGTGTGTGTGTGTGTGTGTGTGTGTGTGTGTGTGTGTGTGTGTGTGTGTGTGTGTGTGTGTGTGTGTGTGTGTGTGTGTGTGCGTGCGACAGTCCTAGTGGAAGGACAGACAGATCCCCTGTGTGTGTGTGTGTGTGTGTGCGCGTGCGTCAGCGCGGTGTTGCAGGTAGGTGCCCGGGCTTTTGGAGGCGGAGCTGATGACACTGTGTTGTTTGGCCTCCCACGCTGCCCTGCTCTGAGTCACGTATGAGCCACTAACACAAAAGCTGTGGGAGAGCGGAGATATATTTTGCTGGCTCCACTTATCCCGGCAGACACATTTATCCACAGACAGCAATTCTGCAGCGGAGATGAGTACATTACTGTAAATATCACAGGAAAGGTGCCGGCTGCTGGTTGCTACTCTCTGGACCTTAATTCCTCCGAATCACAACTAACGTTTTTCTCGTGTTTAACCCCAGATGTCTCCGCGCACACAGCTTCAGATTGAAAATGCTTTTGAGGAAACCCACCTGTAAAATGTCAGCGGCTTTCTGTGGCATTACATTTATTCTGTTTCTGTTTCTCACCCCGTGTCACAGCTGAGAGGTGGTTTGAAGCGAGTACAAAGCTCCAGCTGAAAGATCTGCCACACGGCCGATCATCACAAGACAGTTGTGTCAGGTTAAAGTGTAGAATGTAGAGTTCCCACTACATTAAAGGGGCTGATGTACATTCCTACATGCAGTCGTAGCTCATTGGACTCCAGCATCCAAAACAATGACAGGGGCCACCTCCAACAAAAGGCTCAGTCTCAGCCAATGGGAACAGGAACACTGAAAAACATATCTCCTCCTCCAACTGCTGCCTAATTCCTCCCCATCTCTCTCACTCTCACACACACACACACACACACACACACACACACACACACACACACACACACACACACACGCTCTGCTCTCTCCTTAGTAGAGTCTGACAGCTCTCAGGGAAGGAGGGATTTCGCTCTGCTCTTTCCACATGACCTCCTCTAAACTTGGGTCCTGGACTTAACGCACAGAAGGAACACGCAGGGGAACAGTGTTGCAAATTTGTCACCCAGAGTGTTAAAATTCCCCCAGGAATGTTAATCTGACCAGTACTCCCAGCACACACACACTCCACTAATCCTCATCCCCACTGCTTAAGCCAGATTTGGTTGTCGACCACTACTACTGTTGAGACCGCGCACAAGCCCTTTAGCTCGAAATCGTCAAGTCTTCCAAATAAGACACCAAAATACACTCAAATGTAATTTAGCTTCCTGCTGTTTTTAAAACTTACTTTAGTAACTAAATGAGGGGGAAGAGTTCAGAAAAGTTGAATTTCCTCTCTTTTTTGTGCATCAGATGAATAATGCGACGGTGAGAAACTCTGAGGGATGAAGCTCATGTTGCAGACTGTTTAACACGTTAACTTGTCATTTCCGTTTACCTGTCTGAGAACTGTGTTCACACAGCTCTTCTGAAACACAACGTGAGTGCCTCCGGGGATTATTGTGTATTACTTTCCCGTGTTGTGTACGTGTTTACTGTATGTGCGTCAACATTTTGAAAACGAGGCGGTGTTTACTTGCAGAATGACTTCCTCTGGTGTTTGCTTGCATCCATTCTTACCCCATCGCACGGAGAGAGAGAAGCAGGAGGCAACTCGGGACTTTTTAACTTCTTGACCTTCAGACATGATTGGATCTGTTCTCCTGCCAAGCCAGACAAAAGGCTTCTGAAAGCACAGAGTGCGCTCATGGCCGGGCCTTCATGTAGCCATGGATGGTAGGAAGGAGGAAGGGGGGTGCAGAGAGGGAAAACCGGTGGAGAGAAACTGGTAGAGAGAGAGAGAGAGAGATGGTAGGAGAGGCAGTCATGTCATGCACAACATTTATTTATTCAAACTGTCCATCTGTTGTGTGGCTTCAGCTTGGCTGGTGTACAGCTCACACACACACACACACACACACACACACACACACACACACTTTGCATGCACTACTTCCTAATGACGAGGCCGCTAAAGCCTTGTTGAGCAATGTTCCAATATTCTTCCGAGTAATACAGGTTCCTATGATGGGTGCTTCATGAGTATTGATTTTTTGTCATCTTGTTTGCCAAACAGGCATTTCATTACACAGCAGACCTAATTATCTGCACAACAAGGATACAAGAGTGGTTTCCACCTGCTCCTTCACAAAGGCATGTACACATGCGTGTCTGTGTTTGTTTTACATTTTGCGGCGTGTTTGCTTTAGCTTCACGCTGCTCTGCAGAATGCCCTGCTTAAATTCTGACTGCTCAGTTGTTCGTCGCAAGATTTGTGTTGACTGAAAACTCACTTCAGTCAAATCCAGCAGATCTCCTATGGTTAAACGTTTGGCAAAAACAAACGGACTTAACGAGATTTAACTGGAATCATTTTGTGGAGAGGACTGTCTCCGAATTATCAATAATCATTCACAGCTGACGGCAGTTGCAAATTGAATAGACTCGTCAGGTGGCAGGAAGTCACTCATACCATCAGTGTCCCTGCTTGTGCATGGCTTGGGGTGGATGATAGAAGAGTGCAACAGAGGCAGCTGTGCAGACAGAGTCTATGAAGCTCATACGCTGTGACCTTGTGCAGTGTTGATGCGTCTGTGCTGTTTGTGTTACCAGTCGCTCTGATGATGATGTGATCCTTTGTTGCCAACCCAGTGCTGGACAACAGGAAAGCCCACACCAAACACAGTGAAGGTTTATGACCGGCAGAGCACATGCACAGGCACGGGTTCAGTCACACAAAGGCACCGCCACCCACAGGAACACAATGTACGCTGACAACACAGGGATTAGCTCCACTGTCCCTGAACGCATCACTCCAGCGTTACTGCTGGTAGACAGCTCACACTGGCGTCATATGGTCTGTTTCATTTACAGGACAAGTGACTGTTTCTCTCACTGAAGCAGAGCGGAAATACCAGGTAACTGATAATAACGCTTAGAAGGAACTGGTGAAATTCTTCAAAGTCTTGATGGTAAAGATATGAGATGAGAATGTGTAAGGAAGTATCATTCTCTAATGACAAACAGGATGTCCATAATATGTCAGTTGTAGGATAAATGATGCAAGTAGATACAAGTAGATAGTAAGTAGATTTACAGTAGATAGACACAAGTACAGTATAGGCACTAAAATACCAATTCAACAATTCCCCAGCACACTGTGCTGGGGAATTGTCTCTATTTCCAACTTGCTCTTTCCTTCACTAGTGCCCTCAGCCTGAGCAAAGTTGATTCAGGCTTTATCAAAAGTATCAGGTGCTGTGATTGAAGGCGGTGGCAGCGCTGGAGAGGAAATGCAGGGAGAGCTTTACAAGATGAGACCTGGCAACATCGGCCAGCGCCGCGGACTGATATCCCTGATGAAATGTTCTGGGAGAGCATGTGGTTATTACCCCAGCGGATGTTATTGTACAAAACCGAAGACGGGTAATGAAATGATGTATGGTCTTTTACTGAGCAGACGGGAGTGTGTGCACTCCGCTGTCTGTTAGCGCTTCTGTGTGTGTTAAATGAGGAACCAGGCGGCACCATCTGCCTGACAGCGGCAACAAAAGATGATGAGATTGTGTCCGAGAGGAAATCTACTTGTGTTTGCCTTTAGCGCGCGCACAAAAGGACGCACAGCAGCGTTTTTTTTTTCATAAAATGTGTCACCTTACAGCTTTCTGAGGGTGCAACATACAAGATAGAGCAATTTGCTAGACGTCGACTGTGACACGTTACCGCTCGGCTTCCCTTTTTGCAGGGGATACGGGGACGGGGGCGTGCGTGCGCGGGCGGATGTGCGAGGCCGGACAGGCTCACGTCGTGTCCTGCAGTCTCCGGGCCGAGCGGCTCTTTGTTTGACGCCTCGGCTGAAAGCGGAGCGCTGCCAGGCACGTCCGCCGCTGGCGGACGAACAGCGTGTCCCGTCTCGGTCGGCCCACCTCCCGCGCCTCCAGCCAGCAGCGAGGGCGGCGAACGAACGAACGAGCGCACGGTGAAGACACAGGGAGAGGCCGATGAAGGGAAAGAGGGGAAGAGAGGAAGGAATGTATCAGGTTTGCCGGTTCCTGCCAAGAAACCCGAAGCAGTCCGACATTATTGGCATTTTTCATGTCGAGATCATCCACTCGACTCGCCCGGCGTTCAGGTTGCCAGATGCTTCCTCGGAGAGCTCCAGTTTCACTTAGAGAACAGGTCTTTGTCCCGGCAGCGGAGATCTGTTGCGCCTTAATTTTGTCGTAACGCCGCGCGCGGGATGGAGTGGCCGCGCACACGGTAACATTATAGTGTTGAGGAGTTCACTACGTGTCAGTTATTTTTATTTATTGCAGCTCCGGTGACATGGTTAGGAATGTCACATCATACCTTTTGTGCTTTGCTAGAAGCACACAGTCGCGTAATTGCGGGAGATGGAAAGGGATGTGAGGGCAAGAGAGGGAGAAAGGACAGATGGCATGTTATGTGTCATGGAGACCTCAGCAGATGTTTACTACCGGGGAAGAGGAAAACGTGACCAGACATCTTAAGGCTCTGTTGTGTGGGGCCACTGGGAATTGGACTAAATTAATTTAACATACATTAGCATTGCTTCCTCGATTCCAAGTCAGCCCTACTTTACTAATTATTTGCAACTCTTTTCAGCTCAATTTGAATTCTCAGAAGGCCCATTTTTAAATATGCTGCAATTTCAAACTAAAAGAATTCTTGTTTTTTTACTAACGTAGACTGCTGTGGGGCAACAAAGGAGGGACAGAATTTTATTAAAATCTTTTCCCACAGGGGGCAAAAATAAACCGTGGCAAATAGAGCATATCTTCTGCATCTTTACGTCTGCACTTCACGTCTGCCTCACAGATTTATGTCCCCGACATGCTTATTATAGCGCTCATGACTTTTAACCTAGTCTTTGTGCACTTAAATGTACATGCATGATGCAGAGCTGTTACATGCTGAGACAATGTGGCACAGCAGCCATGACCTATTAAATCTCCATTGTTAATACACAAAGAAAGAGAGAGGAGTACGTGTGCACACATTTGAATGATCACTTGTGTACGGCAGTGAGAGAAAATGTTCATATGAGCATACACACGGACTGTGTTTGTGCACGTAGGAGTATTTCTGCACCCTTTTTCTCTCCAGTGACAGTGACGCAAAGGTTTCAGAGCCAGACTCACTTCTAGCTTTTACTTGCGGTTTGCCACTCCCTGACTGATAGAATGCATCAGGACCTGAGCTATGCGGTAATAGCACTGGCGCGTGGGGTGTGTGATCTGATGGCATATTCAGGTACGAGACCTATGGGCAATGACCTTCAAGGGAGTTCCCGAAGCTTTTTCTCCTGTAGAAATAAACAAACATTTTTTTTGTTGTTGTTTCAGAGCATTGCCAGTGAAATAATAGACCTGTGAGTCATGGGATAAAACCTGCATATAGACATAACAAACGTGCCTGCACAAACACAGCTGGAGCCAAGGAATGACTCTCCATGTCTCCGCGAGGAGGTACTTAAAATCACTGGGATCAGCACAGATGTTCCCAAGTCTTAGTCAATCCAAAAAGATTACAGCACAGCACAGTGAGATGCATCCAGTATGAAGTTATTTAGTAAGATCCACACATCCACATCCACACACATGACAGCACATCACTTGGGCCCAGCGCCTTAGGCCTGCGTGTGTGTGTGTGTGTGTGTGTGTGTGTGTGTGTGTGTGTGTGTGTGTGTGTGTGTGTGTGTGTGTGTGTGTGTGTGTGTGTGTGTGTGTGTGTGTGTGTGTGTGTGTGTGTGTGTTGGCAACCTGTTTGGATGGTGCTGTTCCATCTGCACCTGGGTGGGTGGAGAGTCGAGGGCGGGGCTTAAAGTTAAAGTATGTATTTGAGATACGTTTTTTCTTACATGGCTTGTGGATTATGTTCCATTACCATTACTATGATGCATTCAAATCAGCTGTGATTATTTTAGGAGCAGGGCTACAGTACATTCAATGTGTGTGGACATATATTTACAGTAGCTTGTGTTCTAATGTATGACATGTTTCTCTTCAGTGTATTGAGCTGGAGAAAAGCTGACCAATCAGAACGCAGCATTATGGATAAAGGGCTCAAACAAGGCTTTTCAGTATCAAGGCCGCTGGAGCCGCTGCATGAACAGGGATTAGAACATGTATTCGCCGTTTTTTTAAATAGAAGATGATATAATCATGTAACAGAGGAAAAATTAAATTACACATAATTTGGTTTCATTTCAGCTTCACTACATTTCAGCTAACTTGGGAACCTACAGAATGTCAACTCGTGGGTCTAAGCTGTGGATGATGTGCACCATTAAGACAAATTTGTGACGTTATACTTCACTAGATTATCACTTGAGCAGCACAGTTGTTTCAAACCAGCTCCACAATGAGCTGCGAGAGTGACTGTACATGAATGAGATGGAGGAGGAGACAGGTAGACGGATCAAGTGTGGAGGTGTTTTTGTCTAATTTATATTGTTGTACGAGTCAATAGCAGGATGTTAGTCGCACACCGCTACTGTACAGATGCAGTGAGAGACATCATTAAGGAAAATGAATTATGCTGCAAATTGCCTTCCTGTGGGACGAGTTTGCATTCAAATTTAAATTTAACTCTCAATTAAAAAAATCTTGACTTTGTTGTCACTCCATCTTTGAACCTCCCCTCCCCCTTAATCCTCCACTTTGGTGCCGTCACTCTTGCCGCTTCCTTCTGCCTGTGCTACCTCCGCTATCGCACCAGATCCAATGTGGCGGAACAGTGGCTGACGTCGGCTCTTCTCCCTCTGTGTTGCAGCAGGCCCTAATTGCTGGTCTCTCTCGCACACAGAGAAATGCTTTATCTCTGGCTGGCCATGACGCACTTCAGCTAGCAGACCAGCAGCAGCACAGGCGTCTGCAACCTTCACAGTTAAATGCCCGCCGCCACCCTCTGCATCCACCACAGACACCTTAAAAGGCTCCAATTAAAGCATTACAGCAAGGAAGGGAGGAAGAGAAATGAGGCAGAGGATATTTCAAAGAGAGTGAGAGGATGAGCTTGCAATGAATTAGAACTTCTGTATTGTTTTGCCATGCATGGGGGGAAAAAAGCCAAAGGGAGGTAAATGATAAAGACAGTGAATAAACAGCATGAGATTTCTTGGTATTGCAGAAGACAGATTCACCCTGTAGCACCAGACCAAGCGTGAATCCACAGACAGAAGGACGGAAGGAAGGAAGGAAGGAAAGAAAGGAAAAAGAGGAGAGATATTGAGGCAGTGATTCAAACTCCTTTACATCTTCTTGTCCACGGAGCCTGAGGGTAAAGGAAATGGCAGAAGGCACAGGGAGATAAGAGCCTTTGTTCTACGGAGGTGTAGAGATTTTTACATTCCACTAGATTGCCTTGCACTCATGTCCAGCTTGGCCGACTGGAAATGAAAGAGAATAAAAGGAAGTTTCTGTGAAGGCCAGATGCCAGGTTTTATTATGGTCCTGTGTGACGGCTGCCTTTGGCTATTTTTCAGAGGCTCTCCTTGCAAATGCCCGTTGGAAATCTTTCAGTGGTTTCCGTGGGAAATGGTCTTTGCAGAAGTCACGCACAGAAGTTGTCATTTTGAGTTGAACAGAACATAAAATATAGTTGTTTGATATGTGGCTGCGAGGAAAAGGAAGTTAAAGCTGTCTAGCAGAGAGTTCGATGAGAAGATTAACACCACTGTCACAGTAATTGTCTGTTAAGTACAGTATAAGGCCACGGAGCTCAGCTCCAGCGACGGACTGGAAACACAACCAACGACGATGACGCTACACTTAGCAGCTTCTCTAGAGCCGTGTAATTAACATGCTACTGTACATCTCCTGATTCATCCACAACACACATCTCGCTATGAACAGTACAGCTTCGTATTTGACAGCGTGGAGAAGTCACGTGCTTTAACACGCAGGGCGACGAATAATGGGTCTGAGACACAAAAGTCGATTTAGGAAATAATCTCCAATTGTGACCAGACGTGCACTGACTCACAGAAGCAATACAGTTGTTGGTTTCCGCTGCCACATGAACAGGAAGTGACTGATGAAGTCATTTGACTAGCAGCAGACACGCGGCTCAATGTATCACCCACCTATGTTGCACAATTCATTATTGGCCCGTGGCTACCTGGAGGCTTGTGGTACATAGTAATACCGTCTGTTGTGCTCGTCATAAATTTAGGCTCCCGGGCAATACGGAAATCAGCGTCCGAGAAGTGCGCTACCTATTTACCCAAGGCAGCCGAGCGTTGAGCCATCTGTGCCCGCTAGTTCATATATTCAGCAACGCACCCCAAGGTGTGATACATCAGATCTAACAGGCTGAGGGCAGGGCCGGCGTCAGCCATTATGCAGTCAGAGCGGTGGAAAATGACACAAGATGCCTCATTCTGCCCCTCTCTGCAGCCACGCCAAAAGGTTTTCTTGGCATGGGGGCGTCTCATTCTACATAATAGCTTTGAGTTTTACATGGGCAACAAGTCAAGCTGGAAACACTGAGTCATGACCTGCCTTATCCAGGAAAATTGCTACTAATAGGCTACAGTAAGATGCTCCTGATCCCAGAGTCAGTCCTCAAACAGGAGTCTGGCGGACATGCATCACACTTTGTTGTAACATAAAGCCGGGGCCTTCAGTGTCTGCCGGGGAGGAAGAGTTAGGGTTAGAGGCCCAGATAAGATAAGAATGACAGCAGAGGGTGGGGTTGTTTAATTGTGTTTATCCAGAGCTTTTAGTCTGTGTGTTTGTGTGTGTGTGTGTGTGTGTGTGTGTGTGTGTGTGTGTGTGTGTGTGTGTGAGAGAGAGAGAGAGACAGAGAGCATGGTCTGCAGTGAAGCATCTCTGTGGGTCAACACGGCCGGGGAGCGATCTCAGTTCAACCTGACACCAGGGAGACGGATCACCGTTGAGGCGGGTGGAGAACCAACAAAAACAGGACGTTCACCGGTGTTTGTTAGCATCCTGTTCCATCCTGCTTCAATACCACGCGTCAGTGGGGAAGATGGACGGGATTCATCCCCAAACCAAACGCAGAATCACCCCCTTGTGTATTTTTAACTCCACAGATGCAGCCATTTCCACCCACTCGCTCATACATCCAGGCAATCCGGGGTCTCCGGAGGCACAGACGAGCTGAAGCGCCATCCGTGTTTCCGCTAATAGCACAAAACACCCCACTAATGGACAGAATGCTTTAGTACCAATTCCATCATTCCTGACATGTGTATACTGAATCTTTTTGTTAGCTCCTGTGTCACAGAGGTCACTGAAGTAGCCGACTTGCTGACTGGGGGTGGACTGGGAATGGACCCCTCTAATGCAACTCATACATTACCTGTAAGCTGTTAGGAGGTCACCACCCCAGGGCGCAGATGGATGATAATGCCCTCTATTGTGAGGTGTTGCTGAGCTATCACTTATCTGGTGTTTCTGATACTCTGGAAGTGCCGTTTACCTCCTCAGACATTGTAGACATTGTCTTCCTCTTAATTGATTATTGACAGAGACAGACAGACAGATAGAGAGACAGACAGACAGACAGACAGATGGATAGAAAGGTGCAGCAAGCATTGGCTCAGTGTGCATCCTCCTCTTTCGCTCTGGGGCTTTCTATGAGGCAAGCTAAGGCAAGATCCCACCAACACAACATGCACAGTTTTGTGCCCATACAGTAAACACACACACAAACACGCACGCGAGCGAACGATTGACAATGTGTCTCTAACTGGAATTGGGAAGTACTGTATGACGAGTGGTTGTGACAAAGGGGGGATGCGAGATCAAGACATCATCAGCCACGATAAAACAGCGTGCAGTGATTTAATCCTGCCTGGCCCACAGTGTTAGCTTTAAAGAAACCACACGCACCCACAAGAACAATTACACAAGCAGTGGTGATAATAACAGACAGAGCTCGTCACTCAACTCACCTGATAAAGCTTCCCCTGTTCAACTGTAACCTGGTACGGTCTGTACTGTTAAGCAGAAGTCAGTGTTTTTCTTATGTTTCATATAATGTAATGTGTAATACTACATAATTTATTTAAGGCCCCAGCTGTAGGAGAGGGACAAAGAGAGACGCAGACTCGTGTTGTATGCACAGGTGACACAGAATAAAGAATCCTTATCATCAGAGCTAAATCATTCTTACATATAATACTGTTGAAAATGAGGGATTAGTCTGCAAACCATACACCGGCACAAAAAGATCAAGTGTCTCGTGAAAGGAAATAATTAGGGTTATGACTCAGGCACGACATGCTTGTTCTTCATAGAAGAGAAGAAAAACAACACTGAAAGAAGTCTCATTGTTCAACACCTCCACAAGAAGAGATCATAGCACACGAAAGGGGCGTATTAATAATAAATGTTTTCATATGCACGTGGTCGTTAGTGAGGCGAATTCATGCAGAATCTGGATGATCGTACTTACATAAAATGAGCATTACTGATTAAACGCTTTGCATCTCTCCTTCATTTAACTGTTTCATTCATTCCGGCCGAGACCATCAAAGCGAAACCTACATTACTCTGAGTGTTTGTCGAGTGGAACCATTTATTTTATGCACACTTGTGTATTTAGCATTTTCCATTTCATTTGCAAATATTCTAATTAACATATACCATCGGTGGGTTATGTATGGACTAGTAAGCCAAGACTAGTGGAACAGGAGCGTGAGGTGGCGACCAGAGAGAGGCGTGTGTGCCAGTGTTTATCTGTCATCACAGCGCTCGGCTGGTCCCTCTTTGATTGATAGAGGTAAAAGCATTTCATCACCCTCTATAACAAAAGGAAACGCGCTCTGTCCCCTCCAGGAGTTCAGAGAGCTGCAGAGCTGTTTTAACCTGTCTGGAATTCCCTGCAGTGATAGAAAGATAGGACCAACGTCTCCACACTGAGCGTGGAAAAGGACTCTTTCATTTGTGTTTTACTCGCACCATGGCAGCGCTGTACAGGAAAACTGAATCAGATCCCACACAGGTCAGGATGAATTTGTTGCGTGTGCAATGTATTCAAAAGTAAAAAAAAAAAGAAGCAACAGCAGCAAACGTGTTTTGATTTTGGATCACGGCCTGAAAATTAAAGCGTAATTACAGGTCGTAATTAAAATAATTAAGCAGTGAACTAATGTAGTTTTTTTAATTAACAGTGAATATACGCTAATTACGCATCGACCTGCTCTTTGCTTTGCTATAGCAAAGGTTGTCAATATTTTTATACATTTAAGCATAAAGCATTGTAAATAAGACCATATTTGTGCAGCTGTAAACACCCGGTGCATAATTATCCTCACAGCTTGCCTGCTAGCACCACGCACAGCTTACAGAACGGCTCAAAAATGTGAAGTGACTTGGTAAATACTACAATACCAGACAGAGTGCAAAAGTCCATTCCTGAGTTCAGTCTGGATTTATTAGGGCCAAAGTCCTCCGTCCAGACTTGGCGCATTAGGAGTAAACACTGAGTGAAAAGCGCCGTTGTAAGCTCTGCTTTATTTCCTAACTGTTATTTAACTGTCCTGACTGGGATCGGCCCTAGGACTGTTAAACTTATCAGGCAGCTGCAAAATGGAAAGGACGTGATTTTAGAGTTTGGGAAATGAGTCAAGACCTTTTGATAGAGCAGGGGAGGAAATGAAATAACTGTGGCAAATGAGGCACAGACATTATTAAAAAGCTTGGGTTCATAATTCCAGGCTTTTCACATTCAGCATGAGCCTCGGTAGAAGGTCCGTAGTGGACTGTGCCAGATAATACTTAATAACGTGATGTAGTTTTGCTGTTTTCACTGAACACAATGCTCTGCCTCGTATTATCTGCCAACGTTTTGATCCTAATTGCTGTACTTTGTCTAATTTACTCATCCCGGCTGCGAACAAAGGCGTAACAGCGGGGTCGCCAGTTGTGTCACCCCTTCCTTTCATGCCGCAACCCGAACTCTTAACGCCGCGTGTCGGGCTTTTAATTTGCTGTTCTTCGGGAGGTGAGATTGGAGGAGCGTTCACTGGGGGAAATCGATGGGAAAATGGGATGGAATCTGCTGAGTGGATCAGAGCGAATGGAGTCGGCCCTCATGGGCATAAAGGCAACACTGGAATGAGAAAGCCTAGACAATGTTTTTAACTTCTTCCAGGAGGCTGACGAGAGCAATCTGCCCTCTCAAATCCCTGTGCGAGATGTGCTCGCAAGATTAATTTCGTGTTACTCGGAATTGATCGCTTCTTTATGAACTCATTTGTGCCTGATTCGGTTCAGGCCTGGCTGCGAGCTTTCTGACATATTCCAAACGCGGGAGTCCGATTTCAAGGCGGAGATTTGACTGACAGCTTTGCTGTAGGACTGGAATACTCCTGTAAGCTTGTGGGAAGCGGAGGAACTTATTTAGCGGATGCGGTTTGGAGGTAGCGCGTTGAACATACCTATGCAGCTGGCACGACAGGATGTGTTTGCATTCTTTTGGAAAGATGATCTTAATCACTAACCACCGTCTGTAGTTTAATTAAATATCAAACTTTGGAGATCTGCCTCAGATCAGGTTCAGCTTCTAACTCAATTATAGCCTGTTTGGCCTGGCGTGTGGAGTGAAACCCAGGAAGTTGCTGAATGAAAACATTACTGGAACCCCTGCTAACGCTCGTTTAAGGCGTAGAAAATGCAGTTTTGGTTGTGCTATAGGAAAAAAAAATGAAATCGGATACACGTTAATTCAGCTAGTGTTTAAAGAAAGCCACTGCTTGTCCACGTCCTGCTACAGTACGTCCTCTGTTTCCCCACCGCAAGGCGCTTCACTTCCTCTCCCCTTTGATTCGACCCGAAACTATTTGCTGAAGATTATCCCCAATTAGGCTGAAAACTGTGCCGGTAACGAGCTCTGTGCCCGTCATTAGACGGCGTGTCATCATCAGCGCCGGCCGCTCCAGCGCCGGACGCCCTGTGATGCGCTGTCTCCTGCCGGGCCCATCGGTGTCATAGCAACCCGCCGCACGTCTGAGCGTCCGCCAGCGGCGCCGCAGAGCCGTTCGTGCCGCTCAACTTCCTCTCAGGCTTCACTCTCTCCTCCTCCCCCTGTCTCTGGAAGCACTGCCTCTCCCTTTCGCCGTCGCTCGGGCTGCATCCTTGCCTCTTTCGGGGAAAAAATAAACAGCTCGTTTATAATTTCACAACCTGATATAAAGGACGTTTTGCAGGCCGGATGTTTACAGCGCCGCACAGCAAAACCCCCTCTCGTTGCTCACGGAGGCTTTTTGGTGGTTGATTTGACAGCTCGGCCCGTTAGTTTGTCACTTGTTATGCTGACAGTAATTCTGCATTTCACCACCAGACACAATAATAATGGATAATGCTCTGTCGCACAGACTCCGGTGGCATGTGGTTAATGAAACTTTCTAAGTGAGAACCCACTCATCTTCAAGCTGCCCCAGTTGGGGACATTTAAAGCACCACCGCCATTAAGGTTTATAGTCCACATTGCCGTTTTGTCTCCCACTAAGTACTATGGTTCACGCGTATGTCACTCACTGTTGCAAGCGGTAAATACCGTCTTCCTAATGATATCACCCTCCTTAAGGGTTCTTGGAGGCGTGTAGGTGAGCTCAAGTGGTAAAGTGAACCCTTTAATTATCCGTCACTGTCTACTGTACAGAATGCAGATGCCGCGGATGCTTCTCCCTGTTGCAGGTATGCTGCTGCGTACAGTGGAACGGAAATATACTGTATCCCACGCCACCTTAATTTGTGTCAACCGTTCTTAAGTAAAACACAGACACACTCACAGGCAACGTCTGGGAGGAATAAACCGGTTCTATAATGAGAAAGCAAGGACAAAGTATTTGTCTAATGAAACGCCATCGCGCTCTGAAGGGTCCAGGTAAAAGCAATTAGTGGCTTCCACCAGTGCGACCGACTGGCTTCAGCCTGCTGTATACAGCAAACAGAGCTGTGATCACATTACCCTGTCGTTTTAATGATCCTCCCCTATAGTCCGAGCCAAGTCGCTAATGATCAAACTGGAACTGTACATAAACACATAAAAACCACTCAACACTGCACTTAATAACTACTTGAGCTGCTTTGGAGGGTTTAATGAAAGCGCGCTAAACTGATAGCCTCTCCGTCTCTCACGCAACAACGGGAAGGTAATTATTTCAGCATTGTGCCATGAAGAAGGCTGCGGCATGGGTGTTCACAGCATGGGAGCTCCTTTGATGTCGCAAATCTGTCCACTCTTCAGCCTCAGACTCCAGACTCCTAATGATTATTTGACTCTGGGTGGTTCAGTCATTCTTTCTCGTACCCTTTGAGATACAGCAAAGGCAGCTACAGGACAAACAGGCTTGGCACGTAATGTGCACCTGCCTGCATTACTCCATACGTCCCCTTTCATCAGTTTTACCCCACTCATGCATGTTTTGATGTTAAACAACTACACTTTACTCTCACGCAGTGATGAGCACCCCCCCCGAATAGATGACATGTTTTAGTTGGGTTCTACAAAGTGTGGGACGTTTGCACGTAGACAACCAGGGGCGACGCCGGGTCTCCTCTGTGCTGCGCTTTGTAGAGTGACACTCAAACCATGTCTGTGAGCCTCACATCCTGTCGGAGCCAGAGGTCCACTTGAGACTCAAGTACCAACACACATTTCACACAACCGCCCAAAAATAACCCGCCGCAGTGACCAAGCAAGGAGCTGCCGTTTACAGGGGAGCACAGGAGATAAGATGTAAAAATGGGGCTTGTTTGAATTAGCTGCTTGTCTATTACTTGCTAAGTTTAAAATGTTTTCATTCTGATCTGTGTAGGGAATTCAAATAATGTACATTACTATTACTTGGCTGATGGAAATTGGCCACTGGTGGATGTTATGAAGTGCTACTACAAATGTATAATCAGCGCCGTTGGCCTTTTTAATGGCTGGTGTGTGGTTCTTACTTTTCTAGGGTTATTCTGGGGCTTTCACGCTGCAGCAGCTGTAGGCGAGTGGCCTGCCGCCTTTTCAGCTTTCTGTCAGGCTCTCAGTTGAATTACTCTAATGTTTTATCCCTCGCCGTGTCCCGCTTGTAATGAAATTAATGCCACTTTAATTTGCATCGCCCTCTTGTTAAGTCTCGGGCTGCCGAATGAATGTGGCATTGTTTGACTGCAGGACACGTCAGGGAAAAACAACACCGGGGCTGGAAGAACCACAGAGTGTGTGTATTAACTGACTAGTAAATGGATCTCATAAACTGTCTTCAGGGGGTTGCTGGAATTGCTTTCAGAGTGTAGACACACTTTTTTTTCATTGCTTCATCTTCCTAACTATTGTATGGTTTCATCCTAAGTCGATTAATGTCCAGGGCTTTGGCATTCATGGGCTGAGAAGCAGGAAGTTGGGTGGTGTACAATTTGCTGGAGGTGTATCATGTACCCTGGGCGTCAGGTGATCGACTGAACCGTCCAGGGTGAGAATCGGCCTTCCATCCAGAGCCGTATTCATCCTCGCAGAGACAGCACTTCATTGATCTCTGCCTCCTCTCATCACGGCATCAGTCTCTCAAAGCAGATGGAGAGAAAAATATATATTTTCAATGGAAAATGAGCAGAGCTATTACTCTGCATTGCTGACAACCAATCAATTCCTCTACAGTGTTTTCTGTCTTCAGCTGGACGAGATGCTCAATAAAATGAGCAAGATAAACCAGGCATGTGAATCTGGCTGTCAGAGCTCTCCGACAGGCATTTTATGAATAGGAGTGATAGGCGGTATCTGTGACACACTCTCCCCAAGTCCAAAGGTAACTTAGAGTCATTTTAGTGCACGGTGCATCGGCTGTGCTGCAGAACACTTTAACCCAGTGGACATTGATCCTGGCTGTAATTGAAGAATTGTTACAGGGAACAATCCTTAATGTCTGCTTCACAAATGTAATTTTGGTTGGCAGAATTGGTCTGTGCAGTAAAAGTAAATGGCCCAAAGACTCGGAGCTGCCTCGCTTGTCAAATATTTAGCCAGAATGCGTGTACGCAGCAGTGTAGTGGTGAGCGCTGTCACCTTACAACTATCAGAGCTAGCCCCTCAGCCCATGACAGCTGGGCTGGTTCCAGTGCCTCCATCATTTTTAGGAGAGGTCAAACTAGATCAAACACTGCACTGCTACTTGTGTCGTTCTTAAACTTTAATGGATGTATAGATGGTTCTTGTTTTATTTCTTCTTTTAAAAAGCATTGGGTGGAGTTTGTTTGCTTCATATCCTGAGCGCCATATCGGGTGAAGGCCTTTTGTTGTAAAACAGACGGTAGACAGTTCCGCCTCCCAATCCCACAGAGACACTGGCACTAATGATTTCATTAACATGGCTAACAGGGCACCGGTACACCTGTTCACCGGCGTTCCAGCAGATACCTCGGGAACCTTGAGACAACAGTTTGAGGCCCCCGCCAGCGCGCTCCTTGTTGGTCTCTGCTTAGTAGAAGCTACTGTGTGCACTTTTGGCTGTTTGTTTAACCTGAAACTCGTGCTCCGATTAACTATTTTCTTGGCCTCTTATTCAAAATTTCCACAAGAATAGGTTAGATACTGAAATGTTTGGCTTTGTACACAGATAACTATAAAATGTCAAATCTGTGATGTACAGTGTGTCTCACCTGCCAAGTCCAGGTGAAATGTTAGTACATAATTCTGAGCTCGTCTTTCATCCTGCTGGAAGTAGCAGATGTGGGATGTTTTCCACATGCTCGACAGGAAGGAATACCGAAAAAAAATGCTCAAAAGTAAATTCTTTTTTCTTACATTGCATTTTTCATTTGCTTTTATTGATTTGACTTTGTCACAAGAAATAAAATACCTGGCGCTTCACAATTTCCAGAAATATTTTCATATAAACTGTGTTGATTTTTTTATTAGAGCGGTCTCTAACTACAGCAGCTGGAGTTTCTCTGAATCTCCTCTGTAGTTTTGTCTCATGTTGCTCTCCACGGCTCTGACCGTCTCTGTCTCGCTGATCCCCTTTCCTCACATTATCTGCATGCTTTACTGGTCTGTAACTTGTCAAGAAAGCTATCTGTCTCCTCACCCACTCATCTGAAAGGCTCTCTGGTTCCTCCCCCCACCACCAGCACCCCCCCCCCGTCCCCTCAGACCGTGATTGATAGCCCTCGGCCCACTGTCGTAACAGGTGGATATCGTTAAGTGGTGATAGATGCAATCAAACAAGCTGAGTAGTCGAAAACAGTTGCATAGAAACAAGCAGATCTACAGAAACACACCTTCACACCACACACAGCTTTCATCTAAATATGTGTAAAGAAGATAACAACATAGTTGTAACAAATAAGTCAAGCAGAGAGTAGTAGTTTTTTTAATAGCCACCAGCCACAAGAAAATAACGCTATAGTTAATGTACAACTTATCCTGTACATGTACCACCCACTAAATCACATGTTGCAGTAATTCTGAAACATAATTCTACTTTATTTCGGACCTTTTTTTTTGGCTTTGCAAACTTGAAGAAGTTTGGCAATTAAGGAATTTGGAGCAGGATTTTCCACTGAGTGGAAATGAGCCAAGTCGCCAGAGCACAAATCGGTGGATCCGAGGCAAGATTGTTATCATATTTCTGAAATGCTTATGCTTTATTTGTACAGGCCTGATATTCAGTTTTTCAGAGGGCTGAATTTAACTCAAGCATGAACGCTCTTACTGTGTGTATGACTAAAATGCAGCCTCTCCTCTATCCTTCATGGTGTGTGCCAGTAACTATACGCCTGTTACAGTAACTCCAGGCTGGGGCCCAAAACCCAGACACCATGGCCTACTTTGTCCAGAGGGCCATGCAGGGAGCAGCACTACCTGGGATCGAGATGCTGGTTCAGATTACTGATGCACTAGATGTTACAGTAGTTTTGCTGACTTTCTGTTTGCTAGTGCAAAATGTCTGAATGGCATCAAGTTAAATATGATCTTTAATACCGTAAAATGCAGTGGAATGTATCCAATGACCTGAGAGCAGCACAATATCTGAGTTGATACTATCTGCTTCAGGTATAAAGCTGGACTATAAATCATTATCATGGTTTTCACAGCGGGCTCACAAAAAAGCTCCAAACTCAACCTGGAGAGTTGATCAGGTCCGCGCTGCTGCGTTTTGTGAATCCCGCTGTGTCCGAAGCGAATGAAAGTCAGACTCTTTAGAATAAGAACCACATTTAGAAATCACATGGGTCTTAGGCTGGAAGCTTGCTGATATGCAGCGATAACGGGCCGTCTTTATCACTCGCACACATGCACAGACATAGAGTCGCCCGTGTACACGCATGTAGTCCCCCGCCGCCATGTACACATGTGCTATCGTCCTATCTCACAGACACACACACCCACACACACGCGCTTACGGTCAGCTGTGTGGGATCTCATAACAGAACAAACATTGTCCAACAGGCTACCTTTGAGCACAGGAGAAGCATGCGCCGCCTCTAGCGAAAGCCCTGTTATTTTAATGCACACTTGTGTTTTCCCAAACGCTAAGGTTGCAGTCGGATAACGGATGCTTCACCGCGGCAGATAAGAAAGTGAAAACAGATTATGGAGAGGGCTCAATGTGTATTTATATAACCTGTGTACGGGCAACTGTCGCTAATGCAAGTAGCAGTTTGTGACTTCAATCTACTGCATGAGGAAACGCAGTGCTCTCCAAAAAACCCTGATAAACACAATTACTGTAACTGTAACTACAGGGTTATAGCAGGTTCATGACCTTGGTCACTAAAACCTAAACACAGTCTGTATGTGTAGATTACAATGTCTTTAAAAAAAGTGAAGGTTAGTAGTTTAAGAAACTCGTGACTGTTTTCTTCCATTGGAATCCAAACATTGACCACTGCATTAGCCTGAGATATGGCTTTGACTCCTCGACATGAGGGGAGTGGAGGATGATCCTTTCTGGGAATTAACTCCAGGACCCTCCCTGCACTCTCAAATGCAGGAGCAGTATATCAGGCAGGGAGTGATGGGAGGAGAGCTGGAGGTGTCTGTCAGGGCCCGGGCTCACTAACTCCTCCATTCGACTTGGCCCGCTGGCGAGAACATCGTCGTCATGACGTTACATCACAGGCCATTAGCGCTATCTCCTGATCCCTCACATGAAAGCTGTCAAAACACGATGCTTGAAAAAACGTGCTGAGTCTGGTTTTACAGCTTTGCTTCTGGCACGTTGGTAACTTTGGACTTGTGTGCATCCATCAAAAAACTTCCACATCCTCACTTTGTTTGCGATGCTGGAACATCAGTCGATGTCAGAGTCGTTACACCTCTTTTTAATTTTGACTGCTTCGCCTTTTTTGTTCCAGCGCCTCGAATCACAAAAGCCCCGGTGGAAATCCTTCAATTAGGCTCCTAAGCACAAACACGAGGATGGTTCAGCTGGGAAGTCTTCATTGACCAACAGACCTTATTGATTGACAGTGAACCCTAAACACGATTCGGGGAGGGGGAGTATTCAAATCAAGCAATTACTGCCTGCCAGGGAAGCGTCCCTCTGATGTGTATATTGCAGTTAGTGGGCAGAAAATGGGGTTTATATTTAAGGTTGTGTATTTAGAGAACAGTGACCCTGTCGGGTTTTGCTCTCCCAGTTGGAAAATAAATCTAGCTGGTGTCTTTCAAGATGCTAATTTATGTGTCCCCACTGGCAGCTTGAGCCCCGCTCCCTTTTGAAATGGCAGCACCACCAGCTGGTGTATCCCCGCGCTGGCTCAAAGCGGCATTGTCTGCAGAGCGCTCGAAAAGTGTTTTGCGTTTAGAAACCTGTCCCTTATCCGAACAGAAGAACAAATGGGCCCAGCTGAAGCACTTTCCTAATGTGTCTCCAGAAACATAAAGGGTGTCTCTGTTAGGACAGTGGGCTTATAAACGGTTGCTTATTCGGAGTTGAACCCGTCCTGCAGTTTTACACTTTGATGTGCAGTTGTTTCAGGACCACCAATGCTTCACATTTTAGCAACATATGAGCATTTTCGGGCAGATTTCGGCGTTTTACACTCTACCACCATAGTAACAACAGTGAATATCCATGCGCTTTATTATTTATTATGAGGCCACCGTCAGAGCTGCTTATCAGGTGTCTTCAAATGAAGGTCACACTAATAATTATAACATGCATCACAGTGCTGCATAACTCTGCACTAACAATAATTATCCTATTTTTCACAGAAGTGTAAAATATGCTTATATCAGCATTAAAATGATCCACAAACCGCATTATCACCTAAATCTGTCTCGTCTGTCAAATGATTCACACATTAGCCTCGTGTGTATCACACAGACATAAATACATTATGTCACGCGTTCAATATGAGCATGTCAGACGGTATTATACCCATGACTACACAGTTATGCAGTTCTGCCCCTTTTAGTGCTTCCACCTTCATTCAGACCTTTGCCTTTCTTAAGAAGTGCAGATAGTGATCTTGCGCTACATCTCTGAGATTGAGCGTGCACTTCCAGGAACAATTGGCCTGTTTTGTTTGGCGACAGTCATTTTGGAAGGCAGCCACAGGCCCAATTTAAATACCGAGCAGTTTCATTACTTATATAAGACCCAAATAATTACACGGTCAGGTACAGAAGCACCTGAATGTGCCCCGGGCCTCCCTGGGGACGCATGCAGAAATGTTTAAAGATAGAAACGTGAATGAACTCAGAGAACCGGTTCAATGTGGCTTTAACAGTGAACTCTCCTCCTCAAAAGTTAAAGGTGTGTAATAAGCTGTGTTAAGAACATAAAAAAAGATTGTGGTATGTGCTTGCTTGTATTTACAGCGTGAATACAGCTATTACTCTCAATTTGATGAGTAATTATGCAAACAAACTCATGTTCCCATCAAAGAAAATACCCCAGCATGTAATAGCAGGAGGTTTCCACCCTAAGTAAGTACCATGATGTTGCTAGGAATAATAAATCACTGTAGAAAGAGACTTTATTATGTCCTACTGTAGCTGGGTTGACCTCAGTAGAACAGGTTAAACACAGTAGTTCACTCGATCAGGCTCACCTTTGATTCTTACTTCTTCTCATGTGTATACATGAGAAGAAGTAAGAAAAGGGGACTGAATATGACGAAAAGGGGGGGGTGACAGCCAGGCAGGTTTCAATAGAAGACCTTAAAGGATTCCTTTGCCCTTTTTCCTCGAATTGTTGTTTTCGGAGGCCGAAGTCGCACACATCAGTGTAGAATCAAAGCTTCAGGTTATTTTCATGGCTGACGTAGGATGAGTGATTGCGTGGTGCTGTGGTATTTTAGCCACAGTGAGGAGGCGAGACAGTTAAAACGCCAGATGTTGACAAAGATGCTAAAGCACACATACCTTTTACTTGTGACGTTGTCTCACGAGTCAACAGACCAATAAAAATAATAGAGCATAGTTAATAGTGTATTCAGCCACACGCAATGTACCTGTTAAAAGATAATTACATCTGAAATCACGCTACCAAATATGTAAAATCTACTGTACCTCCGTAGCTGTCTGCGCTGAGAACAACATGGAAGTGAACAAAGCAATGATCACAAGCCACAGTATAAACGCACGCTGATCCAGCAGGATGTGATCAAACCAGCATTTGAAGATAAGGATGAGTAAGTGGGAAAGAATCAAACAGTGAGGCTTTGTTAAGACGCTTTCAGCCCAAGGCACATGCAGCAGGTAGGGGACCATTTACGTACAGACATCCACATGTCTGAGCAGGCTCGATCCTATCTCGTGTCATCCACCGTGTGCTGCCCCGCCTGTCAACGAGGGGAAGCGTGCAGCCAGGAACCAGCAGACGTTCTCTTTGACTTGTGGGCCACCACAGTGAAATGACAATGAAACATGCAATCAGCACATTGCATTATCTTAGCTTGCCCCCCCCCCCCCCCCCCCCCCCCCAGAAGTGTCTGTCACAGGCAGCAAAGCGGTGCTTTGCAGAAAGGAGCCATGCTCACAGTGTGTCACTCCACGCGTTGCGGAGACATCGGCCTTTCTTAGGACAAATCAGGTTCTGCTAATCCCCTACGCCCATTACAGAAGCATGCTTCCTGTTTACTCAACAGCTGGCTAATCAGCTTACACCGAGAAAACGACTGTAACCTGGTGACTTAAGTGCATGAAGACGCACTTAATCATGAATTCCTGAAAGGTTGTTTCGGTGGTTCCTGTTACATTTTAAAACACTTAGGACTCAAGGCTTCTAATATTTGCTATTCTATCCAAACATAAACAGATACAGAACAACTCACAATTATAACGTAGAAGGTTAATAAATGTCTTCTCTTTAACTTATGGTGCCCTGGAGGTGGATGGATGAATTCCACGAGAGAATGGCTCAGCAGGATGAACACAGCACTGCTGTTCTGTGCTGGAGGCTGGAGCAGTGAGGGCAACAGGGAGAGCAAAGGTAAACACAACAAAGACTCGCTGTGTCTCAACTTGAGGCCAAGACAAAGGCGTTACGCCACAAAGGGCTTCATAAGCTCATACTGTATGTGAACAGTGAGTTGATT
The DNA here is from genome assembly GCF_900634795.4 of Betta splendens. Taxonomy (NCBI): domain Eukaryota; kingdom Metazoa; phylum Chordata; class Actinopteri; order Anabantiformes; family Osphronemidae; genus Betta; species Betta splendens. Next base: position 9,696,627 of record NC_040884.2, on the reverse strand, counting down.
GGGTTGTCATTCACAGTGTAACGATGCAGTGTATAATCTATTGCAATACGGCTCATCCTTTCAGAATCAATACTACCGACAGCATATTAGTTTCTGTTCTGTGATGACGATGCAGAGTACAGAGGACTCACTCAGAACTTTGTGGACTGGTGCCAGCAGAACCAGGGGAGGGAGAGTGGACTCTTAGCACCTGGGTGTGCATCTGAACAATAATCTGGACTGGACTCATCACACAGATGCACTGAACAGGAAGGGTCAGAGCAGACTCCACTTTCTGAGGAGACTGAGACTCTACCTGTACTTTACTGCATTGCACTGTGCCAACACGAAGTGTCTGAAGTGCCTTTTTAATTGTTTTTGATTATGTTGCTGTATTCCTCTGCCCTGTACTGCTGTTGTGCGAAGTGATTTCCCCGCTGTGCGACTATTAAAGGTTTTTCTTATCTCTTAAACTGTAGCTTGATTTTGCATCCTTCCTTTGCACCAGTGAGGTGCACCATGTTGGGACTGTGTACATGCAGAACTAAATGCTGTTTTGGTGACACAGACTTTCTATCCGTGTGTTGCAGACAACCACTGGTGAGCACACACATCCACACACAATAAAATAGTGTGATGAGCAGAAAACAGCAATACCGAGGAGTGATAAATGAACTGCTAAAATCACATTTTAAATTTTAATACAAATGTAAAATCTAGCTCTGAAGCAGATTCCTACACCGACTCGGAAACCTTTTCTCTGCATGAACCATCAAAGCTCAGCATGAAACAACCTTTTACCTGCAATTATCTCGAAAATCAATCTCAGAACAACTTGACCCATTACTACAGCACCTGACTCATAATTACATACAGGTCGAGATGCTGCAGGGCATTTTGGATTAAAGCTCAGAAAGTAGAATGTTGCCCGGATATGTGACAACATAAATAATACAAAGTAAATTAGAACGTGGTGAAGGTGCATAAACCAGCAGAAATGAATCCATAATGTTTTTCCTTCTGGCCAGAATCAACTCATTTTAGCCATACGACATCCTACTGATTCCACAGGCTGATGACACAGCACATCTGTTGTCGTCTTAAATTTGATCTATGAACAGCGGCTGATGTAATGCAGTTACACGTATCTGTCCATGTGCACTGGAGTCATCAGTTGTTCTTTTACACATGTGCTCAGGAGACAAGTGGAACCAAATGTGTCTGTGTCTGTGACCTACAGTAACTACTGTGATGCACATGTAGCCAGCCTGTAGGTTTTCCAGCTGCTGCTGCTCCTCCAATGTAGATCAGCAGCCTGTTACAGTCATTTGATTGTCTGTTTGTCTGTTTATCTGTTTTATATAGAAAAAAAAACTCAGGCTGGACAATTAATTACTGTACATAATGTTTACTTTGTCGTCAACTACATAATGATGGTACTGTAGCTATAGAATGTGTCACCAACTTGTTTTTTCCTGAAAACATCATGTGAATGTCAGCTGTGTTGCTCCACCACATACAGTAGCTGTGTAAACATCTAACCCACTCATAATTTCTGCCTTGTTCCTAAGTCATCGTGTCCTGGGTCTGGCTTCAGTCGTCCTTGTTTTACATATTGAAACTGTCTGTCTTATCGCAGCGCAGCAGAAACGCTGCGGCGCATACCGGCATGTTTCTCTGGTTTCAGATTCCAAGCAGATAAGAGTTTTATTATGTCTCGCCCTCCCCTCCTCTTCCTCGAACGCATTTTGTTTTCTGCACCCACGTCAGCGTTTAAATCTGTCATCATGCAGTACCATTCATACAGTAGCCCTGTGAAAGAACACAGGAAGGCGGGAGCGGGTGTAGGTGGAGAAGCTGAAAGATAAAGCGATGACGGCTGTCCTCACCTGTCCGGGACAACAGCTGATATGTTTACAGCAAACCAGTTTGACCTGCCCTTTTAACTGGTTGACTTGAAAAGATTCCACATAATGGCTTCCGTTTTCAGGTTGTCCCATCCTGGTGTTGTGTCCATCTATCATCCAGGCGGCTCATGCTAGCATAATACAGGAACCGCCCTCACGTGGGGTCAATGTAGTGCTTTAGGCCACCAAACAGTACATTCATGAAGTACACTTCCTCCTCTACCATATTAACAACTGATCATAATGCCTGCAGAAAGGCACGAGCTACTAATTGGACGAGCTGCTGTCGTTTCCTGCTGCCTGTGAGTGTGCTCAGTGCAGCGGTAGCAGAAGCAACAACACTGCTTGAAAAAAAAAATGAAATAGAAAAAGGAGAAAAGCAGCTGGAAGCCAGCAAACAAGAGAAAAAAAATTCAGTGGACCATGCTGCAAAGCTTTGTTTTTGGCCTGATCGGCAGATAATGATTTGAGGTCTGTTACAACAAACAAAAAGTTCTCACACAAAGGAAATATTTTAGATTTTTCCTTGTGCTTTAACTCAGCGTTTTATGTGAGATCAACACAATGTCGAAATGGGAGAGGACAGGCCTGACTTTCACAGCAGCCTTTTCTTAAAGCGAGAACCCATTGATGCCCTTGATTTGCTGTTTCATTCAAACACTTGAGTGAAGCTCAAACGGCAAATTAAGGGCTGCAGTCCATTATCAGTGTACCATGATGATTGTTCCTGTCTCATGAGATCTCACCTAAAGATAAAAGGTTTCGTTGTTGTTTTCAACCTTGTATCTGTTTGACCATTAGATTCAATTAAACACATTGTTTCCAAATAAACTAACACATACGTTGGACGGATCTGACTGCTGCTATAAGGTTCATCTTTGTGTCTGGATTGTTAGGTTGCCATCCACCGACAGGCCGGGGCAGATGACATGCAGGGAGGGAGAGTCGGAAGGATCCAGAGAGTATAATACACAGTCTCATGTACTGCCTAAAGCAAGACATTTCCCTGGAGAGGGTATTGTTGACAACATGACATAAAGTTAGAGAGAGGCAGAAAAAGAGACAAGGACAGAGGGAAGAGCGAGGAAGATAATCACCTGCTGTAGCCATGAGAGGGACGGAGACGAGAGCGCGCGTGCGATGCTCAGCTTGTTGAGCATCACTCAAAGACGTCGTCTTCACACAAGTGCAAAATCACCAGCGTCAGCTGCGTAAGTGTCCACGCGTGGTTATTGGTAAAGAAGCCCTCGGTGAAAAATTCCAGGTCGTCACAAAATGATCAAGTTGCTGTAAGCAGCGTTCACCGCTCAACGTGTTTCAGCCGTAGCGTGTCAGCCCACCTCCTTACCTGTCATCCACCTTTATGAGGAATTCAATAATCCTTCATGGCCAGGCTGACCTCCTCAATGTGTCATTACAGGCTTTGAGGGAGCACCGGGATCTGGGGAATGCGAGCGTCCGCCTCGCTTTTCTTGGCACGTCGCGAGTGACACTGACTGACGGACGGCGCCTCTGGGAGACGACCAGAGGGTGTGAACCGGTGAGTGTCGGCGTATGTGACTGCATCCGTCTCGGCGTGCGTCTCTGGTGACAAAAGCCCAGATGTGTACGTGAGTGACAGGGCACTCGTGTCCATCACAGCGGCCCATTGCTGTACGTGTTAGCGGGGCCCTAGCTCATATCCTCTGCAAACAGCTACTACTGTGTGAATGCAGGGTTAACGGTGCCTGTGTGCTTATCGCACACAGCCATCTCACAATGACATCAGCCTCGATGCGCCGTTCAGGATCTAGATTTGTCTGCTAACCAGGACAAGTAGAAACATTTCATAACGGTGGGAGAATCCACATCCATTCATGTGGTTTGAGTTGTGATTACGGTTTCCTCGCAGATTGATACGCTCACGCTGACAGACGACCCGGCCGAGGGTGTTGGGCTTTGTTGCTGGGCCAAGGCGCTCAGGTGAGCATTCCCGCCCAGACATAAACAGATCGTTAACAATACAGACGCAGACACAACACAGCAGACGCAGATCAGAGACAGGGCCGCGAAAGCGAACCCGCGGAGTCGGCCGGCGCAGACACATGCGCACGCATACTGCAACATGACGGAACTGTTGCCCTAATATAAAACACACATCTCAGGCTACTAGCGGCGTAATTGGCTCCATATAGCTATAGATTATAGACTTGCCTTGAAAGCTTTTCGCTGGAGGCTCAGCTTTTCGGCTTCACTAATCATTTCTTAGCAAACACATGCAGATGTTAAAGGTTAGTGCATAATTACAGTCATGGGACGGTAGAGAAAGCTGCACGTCGCAGCAGCCTCAGAGGCTCATTTGGGCTTCTGTTAGAACTGACAGTCACTGTTAATATTACTAGCATGGAAGAATACTTTTCAGCTAATTAGGTTAATTGGCAACAGGTCAGTTCCATGACTGGATATAAAAAAGGAGCATCTTGGATAGTCGGCGTCTCCCGGAGGTAAAGACAGGTTCATCAGTCTGTAGTCTGTAGTATTTCATGCTCACCTGCAGTATATGAAGTGGGGATGACATTGACTACATCATTATCTCCTGTACTTAATGTCATCACAAGGGACGAGGCTGAAATAATTAATTGCATCAGACGGCAGGAAAAGAGGCTTGAATTTGTAACATACAGGGCTGCATGAGCTCAGGAAGAATCACTGTGAACACAGTTAGGTTTGCTAAATGCTACTAAGGTTTCTACTGTGCAAAGAAAAGCAAGAAGATTCTCTCGGCCAAAGCTCAGAACTATTCTAAAACGATTCTATGGTCGGATGAATTGAAATTGGACATTATTTATGGAAACCGTGGGCCCGGCCGGCTCTGGACACCATCTGGCTTGTTATCAGCGTGCAGTTCAAAGGCCTGCATTTTTAATGGCGTGAGAGTGCATTAATACCTTGGGAACGGACAGCTTGCACATCTGAAACGGCACCATCAATGCTGGAAGATACGTCCAGGTTTCAGCGAAGCATATGCTCCCATCCAGATGATGACTTTTATGGGGAAGTCTGTACATATTTCAGCAGAGCAATGCGAAGATGGACACGGCGCTGGACCGGCCCGCTGCGCTCCGCACCTGCTTGGTCCTAAATCACAAAGTTGCACTCAAATGAAAAAAAATAAGAAATGAAAGCAACCATGTTTTTAGTCACTTATAAACTGGTCCTCTGAGTCACGCACAGACACACCTTCCCCAGAGCCAGGGTGGTCCAATTATAGTAATAGCCCAAAGTCCTGCCACATCAAAATGAGGAGCAGAGGATTAAGACCTGTGAAGGAAGAAGAGCAGGAGTGAACTGGCGAGCGAGTGAGCGAGCGAGCGGCTGACAGGCCCTTTGAGCATCCGCCGAGCACCCTCTGCCTGAGCATGTGCCGGTGCAGCCTGTGCGTGGCTCTAGGTGCCTCATCATGGCTCCACTTGTCATAATCTGCTTCCTGGCTGCTCTGCTGCCAGCCCTACATTTATTTAGGCTTTCTGGGTCACGGAGGTCCAGTCTGGAGGCGGCTACATAGAATCTGTCACTGCATCAGCCCAAGCGAGCGAGAGCGGTCCCACAGGTGCTCCATCGCTGCTGGCTGAAATTGTCCAAGCCATTTCACCTCTTTTTTTTCTAAACGCTTCTTCAGTTTCATCAAGGTGGGGAGTCATCATCTGCCCGATCACTGTGTGCGTCTTGGTAATCTGTCAGCATACTGTATTTTTCTTTTTTTTTAAAGAGTGAGGGCTACATTATTTACAGAAAGCAAAACACAAGGAGGATTGCGCCGCCGCAGACGTGTTGTTACTAGAAAATCTAATCCTGTGGCAGATAAGGTCCCTGCAGAACTTTTTCACTGCGCAGTTTTACTTTAGCAAGTTAGTCAGGATTGGTCATCTGTGTCAAACAGTGAGAGTCTGAATGGCTTCGGGAGAGATGTGTTCTTTTCCATGCCCATATTGAAGAAAACACTTGTCGATATATCCTCTCATCGGCCTCTGTAGCACGAACTTGGCCTTTTACCCCCCACCAGCAGACAGAACACGTGCCCACACGAACAGAAGGCAACAAAACAATTTAATGTATGCAATGCAATAATGTAAATCCACGGGAAGAATGTTCCCCAGACAGAGAAGAAGGACTCGTCAAGCGCTTTCCTTTTCAGGTCCAGCTGCCACCAAGCTCACTCACCCCCTCAAGATCTGTAGAATCTCTGGAGACACTGAGCCTTGTAGGTGATATGGAAACGACTCGGAGGTTCAAGCTTTGTGGTATTGTTCCTATTAATACTCTGCGATTTATACAATGGAAATTTGTTTAGCAGAGTCTATGTTGGCAGAGTTTATTTGCGTGGATTGATTTATAGTGTCTGAAGTTCCAGACACAAGTAATCTTGATTGAAAACGGGACCGTGCCCTGCTGTCTGAGTTCAACCAAAGCAATTTCTTAGAGAGCAAACCACAATACATCTGTTGCATTTTAAACATGCTCACATTATTGCATGAGGTGCAAAGGCTATCGCGTTTCCTCCCCTCTCGTCCGTCGCCCGCCCACAAGCCGTACCTGGAACGGATTCACGGTTTCACAGACATGCTCGGAAACTCTAATCCCAAGCATCAAAAGCTCTACCACCGGCTCTCCCTGGCATGTTCTCACCCAGGTGTTTCACTGTTCGGCACAGCAGGGAGTGCAGATAACAACTATCCTCTTAGGGGGACTGGACTCTGACTCGATAGGTGAACGTTGGAAGCCAGTGCAGGAGCAGAAGTAGCAGTGAGAGACAAATTGGCTTTCAGGTGAGCTGTGTGGCGGCAGGAGAGTGAGGTGGCGTGCTGAAGCGCCGCCATAATGCCACATATGTTATATACGCAGTACACGGCTGCAGTGTGACCTGAGCCCACTCCATTCATACCTAAAATCTGTTATGCTTATAATAAATAAAGCCAAGGTCGTCATGAAAATATAATTTATTTTATTTTATTTTTGTAATTGTCACTTGAAGTTCCCCTTATTGTTCCTGGAGAGATGCTGGATATCAGTTGGCTACTACGTAGTAATAAATCTGTAAGTGAACTGAGCTCGCTGACTGAAAGTGAGAGGGAAAAGATCTCGGGACAGTTTGTTCTGGCAGCCGTCGACATGGCTCCATTTGAGTCAGATGTCTGCAGCGCAGGATGACTCGATACACGCCCCGTAATGACACTAATGACAGTGGCCCGGCGTCGTTCTCCGTCGCACTAACGAGGGTTCCCCTAAACGTGACCTCTCCTCGCTAAGTGACGGCGCCTCGTTAAAGTCCACCGGGGGCATCGTTCTTTCGTCCAGTGCGATGCTCGGGTCAGGCTGCAGCTCAGTGAGACACGAGGCGCGTCTCAGCGTCCGGACCCATGGTGTGTGACTGTAGAGTCAAACAGCGATGCAGTGTGGTAATTAGTTTGGGATAATTGCTGCTTGCAGCATAAATTTGCTGACCAATTACTGGGACAATGATTTTTTATTTATTTATTTTTTTACCACACTAGAAAATATTAAACGTCATTGTTGTGTGGAGTTTGATCTGAATTTGCTGCATTATGTTGTCAACTTGGCAAACTCAAGAATTCAAAACAATGAATTACATGAACAGTTTGTGTTGTAGATGTAGATAAATAAAGACAAACTGCGAATGAAGAGCCAAATGTAGCACCATTGCATGTTTTTTAGATGCTGAAGCATGAACTAAGTTCACGGCGACGACCACAGGTCAGAACACGGCGGCTGGTGAAGTTTTATGATCCCGCAGGTCCAAATTTGCTAAATTGAACTTCCTGCAGCAGTATACCGTGTCTGTGAAATTGCTTCCCTTGAGACGTGATGCCTGCAAATGTCACTGTCCTCATGGGGCTCGTGTCTTCAGGCAGCAGGAAGTACCTGTCGTTGGCTCAGGGTCGGTCCTCGGAGGAGATGACCTGTCTGCATCCTCCCGCTGCTTCTTCAGGCCTCCCCCCCTCTCATTTTGCCCTTTATCCATCCCGTGTTACTCTCCATCTATTATACTCTGCCTCCTCTGCTTCCTTTTTTTTTCTTGCACACTTTCATACTTACTTCTCGCTCTGCCCTTCTTTGTCCTTGTTGCCATGGCTACTACTTTCTTCAAATGATGTGGGGAGGCAAGAGGACTGATGGGAGATACAGGGGCCTATGATACGCTTGCCATTCATCATTGTCCTTCTCTCTCTCTCTCTCTCTCTCTCTCTCTCCTTAAATCTTTATCTCTTTCAAGTCTTCAATTAGCCACTGCCAGAGCAAAGTCATGCTGAACGAGTTCCTGATGCGCGCCTTCTTGCAGTTCTGTTTGTCCTGTGATTGTTCAACATGGATCAAATACTTAGGAAAAAGTCACTGTTGTTTAATTGCAGTATGAATTTGTGACTGCTTTGTCCACTGCCATTGCACATTTGAAGATTGTTTATGTTTTGAGGATATAATAAGCTATAAAATCCGGGTTGATCTTGATTGTCTTATGTGTTACTATAAAGAAAGCATACAGTAAGCAAGGAATCAACGGGAGAAACACCCAGGACCAAAAGTGTGGAGCCTAAAGATGGGAGAGGACAGATGAACAGCAAGGGAGGAACAAGAAAGAGGAAAGGGATGTGCAAGTCTGTGATGCAGATCAAAGTCTAGGTGATTCCCTAGGAAGAAAGGAGGAGAAAACACACAGAGATGGTGTTTGTGTGTGTGTTGGTAGAGAACGAAGGAGGCCTGCGAAAAGAAAGGGCAGTGATCAAAGCAGAGATGAGGCGATGGGGGAGGGCAAAGGGGAGACGCAGGGAGGAGTGGGAGGCGCGAGGCCTCCGCTCATAGCAACCTTATTGTTTCGCACAGCCTTTATGGGAATGTTTGACTTTTATGATCTGTGCGTCTGGCAGATGCGTGCGCGCACGCACACACACCCACACGCAGGCAAACGGCCCCTGCCTTTCATATGGGCTTTGCATCCGCCGGACAGGAGACGATGCTGCGCCGCCACAGATGCAGCCAGGTCGGGTCGGGCAGCGCCGCCTTGTTATGCCGACCACACAATAGGTAAAAAGATGCCAACTAATGCTGCAGGTGCCGCGCCGCTCCGCTTTCCCCCATTACCTTGTTTCCTAGGCTTTCCTAACTAATGACTAGGCGCCGGTGGACGCCGAAACGAGGGAACAGCAGGAAGGTTTAAATACACATGGCTCCTGCTCAGCAGCAGAGGAAGTTATTTACATAATGCCTCCTGATTACCCATCTCCCTGCCTGCTTGCACTTTTAAGTGCCGGTCTAGTGGGTGAGGCGATACGGGGGGGGGGAAAAAGGAACGTGGCCAAGATTGTGATTTCCTGTGCAGTTGTGCTGTGGATAATGAAATATTAATTTGCAGCCTTGACTTTAACAGCCTTGGGATGCACAGATCAAAGGCAGAGATTTGTCTGCTTGATGTTGTTTCCTTCCACGCGTGGTTACACTTATTTTTCTGTCATTTGTGCATACGTGTATATGTGAGGCTGGTTTAGTCGCAGCCGTCAACAGCCCATCCCACATCTCAGGCCTCTGTGCACAGCAGTGCTGGCAACTCCTGTAGCTCTGGACATTATCATATATGAAGGTTAGCTCCTCTGCCATTACACGCTGGCTAGAACTGAATAAAATACACAATTGCATTTCTTCCTTCTTCCTAATGTGCATACATAACATTATAACCCAGAGTTTTGTTTGGCATACTTACAAAAAAGTGATATTTCATGCAAACAGGAGTAAAGTTTGTCATCTTGTTCGCATCTGAGTCATGCTGTATCCAGTGGGTTTCACCTTATTGACACCTGGGGTCACCTGCCTGACCCGCCATGTGTGGCTATAGCCAGAGGAGCCCTGCTGTGACCAGGTACATGCCTGAGTGTGGATGTCAGAGGTCTGTCCTCACAGGTACTGTAGATGGCAAAAGCACAGAGGAGAGAGGAGCGCGCTCTGTTTTCTATCTCGCAGCAGTGGGTTACATCCTATGGCTGTTTCCAGCTCCCTGTTTGTCCGTGACTGCCTAGAGTCCTTCAGCTGGCACGTGTAGCTTTATTGTATTTAGTTTGAACGGATCCTAACTGTGTTTCTAATGATTACAGCATCATCTTAACCAGATTGTAGCCATGTAATGACATTTGCAGTGCACGCAGAGCTCAGGGTTGAGTAAATGAATTAAAATGAGGATTCTCAGGGGATGGGAATAGTCAAAATAGGCAAGTAATTTACATGATCTGTGTCATTCGACACAATCCGCTGCCTCAAGCCCCGGTTCAACTGTGAGTCACTCTGTTTGTTTGTTGACGGTCATATCCTGTTCACCTAGATGGCAACAGAGCTCAGTGTTCATTAGCAGACAGGCAGGAGACGAGCCAAAGTCACAGAGGGCGCTGAGGGGGCAGCCGTGGCCTAGAGGTTAGAGAGCGCAGCCTCGTGCCCCTTATGAATGATGCATGGCCTGGCTGGAGTTTGGTTCAGTGTCAGGAGAGAGAAGCAGTGAGAGACGGCACCCATACAAGCAAATGAGCATTGATCAAGGGTGCTACAATTACGCTGACCTCAGCAAGTTTCTTCCAGTGGGTGCCCTCAGGAGTGGAGGAAATGGCCTTAGACAGATGAAAGGTCCTGGCGTGTGTGTGTGAGTGTGTGTCGGTGTAGGTGTGTGTGTTTTTTATTAAGTGGGAAAACTGTGGAAGGCAGTTTCTTGCCTTGCTCGAATTAGAGTGTGAGTGTTTTTGGATTGCAGAGGAGGTTTTTACTCTTGAACCCTCAAAACCAGAAATGTTCCATCGTAGATCCAAGTAGAACCAGGGAAACTTTCCAGAAAACTTGAAAAGCAAACATATATGCTTTTTCATCCACTTGTGGCAACTTAGTGGTAAATGCCTAAAATAGGCCCGTGAGTAGGTGACGGCGATGAAGTAGAATGGGAGAGAGGGGGCTGAAGAAAAGAGCGAGGCGTGAGATAAAAGAGAAGGATGGGAAGAATGCGAGAGGGAAGAGGAAAGGTGATACGGTGGGCCGGGGAGTCGACAGATTGATGGATGGCTCCACTGCAGATGGATACTGAGCAGAAACAGAGCTGCAAAAACACACTTAAGCACGCGCATGTATGCCGACACACCTAAATACACATGCACACAAAGATGCCTTCATGAGAAGTCTCGCAAATGTGAAAACAATCACTCTAACGCATAAACAGCCAGGCACAAATTCAGACGCACAGACTTCCATCCCGTAACACTTCATCTCTTTCCTACTGGAACATGCAAACACACGTTATTAATGTGTGTCATCCGGCACTGACTAATAACTGTAAACAAGTATCACCACGGGGCCTATCACGCAGCCCAGTAATGGTTATTACCGTCATCACTCTTCCTGTGATTATCTAGGCCCAACCTCGTTCGCAGCCGCACTGAAATACTCCAGTCCCGTCTCCCGCTCGCTCATTTATATCTCCTGCACATCTGCTCCCAAGGTGTCAGCCCCACGCAAGCGGCATTAACGGGTTCAAGCTGGTCACGGAAAGAAATAAAAAAATAAAAAGGCGCCTGATGTGGCGTCTCTTTAACAAGCGCTAACTCACTAGACTAGACTGGAATGCGGCCATCTGTTGACGCGCTGTAGTGCACGGCGGCGGCGGCGAGCGGTGCAAGCTGAGGGCACGGCAGCCACGCGGGGAGAAGGGGTTTGTGGGTAGTGAACGTCTGAGAAGTGTTTGGAGGACGGTAAGTCCACATTCAGCTACGGACCTTCTTCAACAGACTTTTACACTTCTTCAAACTATGAAGACTGCAGGTCGAATGGAGGAAGGAAAGCATGATCAATATTTCTCTTTTTCAGCATTTGTTCCCTTCTAAATATATTATTCTGGCAATTAAATGCATTCTGTCAGAATATCCCTCTACCTTTTGTGCGTTCCGGCAGAGCGGTGTTCTCAGATTTGGAGGGTGCTCTTTGTTTCTTTTTTTTGCTCGGTGCAGTAATACTCCTACACAACCTGGCCTTATCAAAGCTCCTGCCATTAGATGATGTGTGAGATGGGAGAAGTATGAATATGTTTATAGGTATTCAGGCTATTCATCACCAGCTTTATGTTGTCTGTTTATCATCATTTAACATCATTAAAGCCCAGGTGTAAATCCATACCCAGCTTTGCTAAAACGCCTTTTTCATTGTTGCAGCTCAGAACTGTTTTTTCTGAACTATGCTTTCTATTTTTTTAAATGGGCCCAAATGATTTACATTTACTGTAAATTAATTAAGAAAGCATTAAAAGACTATAGAAGGTAACCCTATAGAATTAAGCTGCAATATGCTGGAGCAGCTTTTATAATGTGACGTGAACTGAAATTGTGAATAATTTGTTTCTGCAGCAGTGTCAGGGTCGGCTGCAGCAATGTTTTGGAGACTAACCTCTAGCTCTTTTCGGGTTTTGAATTGTACAGAGAAGTTGTTGGAAAGCAAAAGAAAAAACAGTAGAGCTCATAGAAACATTTGTACTCTGGACATGATCCCACAACAACACAGTACCAACCTACACCACTGACTCCTACTCACTGACCCACTCGGTATTTGTTGAAATGGCCCGTACCTTCCTGGACACTGGTTGGGCCTGTTCTCTTCAGATAATTCCTCCCACAAACTGATAAGGACAAAAATAACATGTCCAATTTCATTGTTTTTAGTGCAATTGCAGAAGTAAAATAAAAAACACAGTAAGTAATTTCAGGTAAATGGATTAACGAACCGGCAGGTCTGTGTAGAATAACCTTGCAAATATGCTAATTACACAGCTATTTTACAGCAATTTCCATTTCTGCTAAAGGTAAGTGTTGCATTCTGAAAAAAAACGGGCATTAAATGGGGTTGAAAAGAGGGATTAGTATTTGTTAATTGGCAAGATGTTGTTGTACTACTGATTTACAGAGTAGAAATAATGTCGGTGGTTCAGGCTGAGACGGTTTCGTGTTATCTAAGCTTAAAACACCTGATGTAATTCCCATCTGCACTTTTTCCCTTTGTGCTCCAAAGTAAACAGGCATTCTGGGTTTCTCTCCTTTGCGCTTTCATCCTCGCTACAGACTTACTTTGTAATAGATTAAAATGCCAATTGAGCTAGAAGCTACACTTACTCAAGATGATGAATAACAATATTTTCTGCTTGACATAAATACACAAGATAAAATTAATTGCTTATATGAACAAACCCCCAAGAGGCAGAGAAACACTGAAAATCCATTACGGGACCACAGTGGCAACATGAAACACGTGCTTGGATTGTTTCTGCTTAATGTTCTGCTGTGAAAAGAAAAATAAAACATCCGATCCCTCCTGATTCCTTATCCTTTTGTGTCTACTTTGACTGAACTATTTTAAATCTTTAATAGCAAAGATTCTATGTGTCTCAGAGTTAGAGTTGGGTTAATGTGTAAATTGTATTGTCAGGTCATCAGTCTTTAAGTTGAAGCTCAAGTTCGTCTTCAGTTCACTGCATGATGTGCTCGCAGTTCAGGGTTAGCGCTGTGCTCTTTCCTTCTGCATTTATCTAGTAATCCCATCTGAGGGCAGATGAGTAAACATTTGACAACAACATGGGGCGTTTACTTGCACTCGGTGCAAGCAGTTTGTGAAGTACATTTATTTGTGGATGCATCGTGTGATATGGCGTCGCAGAGACATCTGTGTGCAGAGTTCTTTTTGTGTTTGTTTGATTGATTATCCAGCAGCCTCTCAGCACCTTTAAACTTGCCGATCTGTCTCCACACACACACACACACACACACACACACACACACACACACACACACACACACACACACACACACACACACACACTGAACGTAAAAACGTAAAGGGTGAAGAAGACCTGCTAGCAGCATATTAGCCACCTGTGGGCCAGCCAAGTACTGTGTAAATACCCAGGGGAGAGAGGGGATGAGCCGTGGCGCCCTGTCAGCCCTAATCTAGGAAGACACCTAATCTCCACAATCCCCCACGGAGCCTTCTCCATCACTCTCAGGTATCTGAAGGAATGCTGTGCTAGTCTGTCTGTGCGTATGCTCAGGATTACAGCGGGATCACACGTTTGGCAATTTGGGAGGAGTGACATTATGCTACAGATGCTGAAATTCTACACATTTAGTTTAAATCTCAAAAAAATGTTTGTGACCTACTTTTATTCACATTCTCCCAGAGGTTTCATGGTTTTGTATTGTTCCCTACTGACATTTGTAAATCAGCAAACCACACGACTGTCTGTTTAATAACATGTAATTAGTAATGTGTGTGCTGCGGTCATGTTTGGTTATGAACAGTAGTCTAGACTCCTAGAAGATAAACTTAAAACAGTCCCCAGTGATGTGCCAGGTGTTTGTTTTTTAATGAAGCACAATGGAAATTTACCAAAACATAAATAAACTGCTACTGTTTTTATATGTCAATTGTTAACACAATGTGGTCTTTGCTCTTAGCACCCACAGTGTCAGAGAGAAACCACGCAGGCAACGGGTTCGGTGACTATGCTTTGGACAAAGTGGTGATGTGTGGTGTTGGTTCAATGATATTAGACCACTCAGGAAGCGGTGCTAACTCATTGGATTAGAGAGCAGGTGTTATTTTATTACATCCTGGATTCATATCCATTTTCCGTACTTCAGTAAGTGTTGTGTTGAAAAGAAGTAGGCGGTGGTGTCGCAGACAATAAAAAATAAATCTATTGAATCTGAGTCAGATACTGTCTGCAATGACAGACGTTTAATAATTCAAGGACATCTAAACACATTCATTTGACTCGAACGATCTGCCAGGAACAAGGAATGGAGCTCTGGGTTGTTACTAGACCAAGCGCTGTTCTGTGCATGTAGGTCTGAGCTGAACCTCCACCCTAATCCCGTTACCCAGACCCAAATGTGACTAATAGCGCGGCTGTACTTCAAATACCACTTGAAAGGTGATGGGGGGAGGGGAGGAAAAACAACAACCAATTTGCATTTTTCAAGGACCGCTCTGGCAGGTGGAGTGCTAATGAACAATTCTATGATCCATTAATCGGGATCTCGTTTGCACATGGCCATCATCACAAAGTGGCACTTGAGTTCGCGTGGCTTCATCAGAAGGGCTAATGGAGAAAATGGTACTAATCAGTGTAAAGCAAACAGTTGTGGTTCAGTGTAAATTCGCAGGCAGCCAATCTGGAGGGTAATGGCCTATTGGGTGCCTCATTTAAATACTGTATCACTCTGCCTTTGTATGAATTAAAATGTACAACACTTGACATAAACAAGGTCACTGAAACTGTAGCATGATCTGGTCTGAAAGAAAATGGAAGAATGCACCCTATTGCGTTTCATGTGCTCTACTTCCCGAAGATTTCTTTATTATCCGACAAAGCCGGCTGATCGGTCGGCCCCAGTGCTCCTTGTGTCCCCTCGGCTCCTGGGACGACCACACTGACAATTAGACAAAACCATGTAATGCTCTGGCTGCTATGCAGGCCATTTTTTATCCCGTTTAAAGGATTGAGATGTCAGGGAGGATTACAAGGGGGGCTGACAATGGGGCGCATGAAACAGGTGACGCACACCTAGGTGTCTTGTTGCAAAACATACAAAAAAAAAAGGGGCACTCTGACCCAGTCTTGACCTTATCAGGCCCCGTTAGTGAAGAGCCAGATGGCAAGAGGTGAGAGAGGAGGCTACGGGAGCAAAGGATGCTGACCGCTCGGCGAGCCAGTAGCAAAACATGCTATCAAATGGTTTTTGTGACGTGGAAAACCGAATGGGCAGAAAGTCTGTGGATGTAAAAGACATCAGAATCTATTTATCTGCACATATGCTGTACATTCATTACTTTTCATGATTGATGATTTTCATATTGGTGTCACAGCAAAGAAAGTCAAAAAAACATCACCTACTGTACTAACGTCACAGCAGGGTGCCATGTTAATATTGTATTGCACTGCATGTAATTCACCTCTTGCGGCGAAGCATTTATTTCAGGGCTATAATAAACACCTGAACAGGGGGTGAGCCCTGATGACTCAACACAGTCATGAAGGATTCATAGTTTCATCAGGTCACATATTATTTCAGACGCTGACATTTGACCTTAGTTCATCACATGTTTTATCTGCTTGTCTTTTACCCTGAAAAGACGCGCACAAAACATCACTGAAAAAACAAAACAACAACAACGTGTTATACTTACTGTATATTTGAGTGACATAGCGTAGTACACGTCTGTTTAATTGTAAAATAAAAGTAAATGAACAAATAACAACCGAACAAACAAACTGACATGATTTTGGTCTCTGCTCCGTGGTGAACGCTGGAGTAAAGTCCCCGCTGTTCGTCATGTGTCCTTTCCAGCTGATGCGCAGTGATATGCAAAATGGCACAGATCCACTCAGGAGACAAAAAGAGGAGACAAAGCAAATGTCAAACTGTGTTCCACTGATCTGGGACTGAGGGGGGGGGGGTGTGAGGGGGGGGGGGGGGGTCGCTGTAGCGTTGTGGGGAGGTGACGCTCGCTTCGCCGCGTGAGTGCGCGTGTTGGCAAAGGGTTTAAGCAGATGTGCGCAAACATGTACTTATGCATACATGCATGTGCATGTTTGCAGATGCAATTATCAGCTTTTTCAGACGTCCCCGTCTCACGTTCAGCCCCCCGTCGCACACCCATCCCCGCAAACACACACACACACACACACACACACAGTGTTGGTGCTTAATGCACGGGGGTAAGAGGGTGTCTGGTGTTACTGTGGGGCCCTAAGCCGGTTAATGATGCCGGGCACCAGAAGCCCCACAGATGGCTAATCTAACCATTGTCTTCCCCACCCAAGCCCTCCGAGCAAACTCCCATCCCAGCGGCCCCCCATGCTGCATGCTACTGTTTACCCCCATTCGGGCTCAGTCTAATCCTGTTTAGCAACATTCTCAGAACTCTGAAAGGCCTCTCCCCCCGCTCGCTCCTTTCTGTCGCCCCTCTTTATTGTTTTTTTAAATGATAACGGAGGACGGCTGGGTGAAGGGGCCACGGTTATCCTCACTTGTGTTAAAGGACAGATAGGGCCACTGGGGATAGGCGGGGGAGCAATCAAAGAGCGAGGGAGGGTGGGAGGACCTTGGAATGTTCAAGCTTTCTTTCAAGGCGAGTTCATGCCCCAGCTAATTAACAATTATGCTTCATAGTTCTTGCATTCACTAATATGTGGGGATGATGGATATGGTGTTGACATCTTCGGCCTCCTGATGCTGCTCCCATGGCCTTGCCTTTTTTTTTTTTTTTTTTTTTTGCTCCGTCACTCTTAGGACCACTTTGTCAATCTGGGCTGCAATCTGGTTGACTGAAACTCCCAGAATTCTTTTCCTCGTCTTGTGGTGAAGAGGGCATTGTGCATGGCATTTAAATGGCCTCAAAGGCCCATATGGATAACTGGACAACTACAGGCACACACACACACACACACACACACACTGGCTGTGTGTAACCTCTACCAGAGCAGGAATGTCACAAAGCGGCCTAGAGAGGATCAGTGGATTGGGCCTGTGTGTGCACGCTGCCCTCGCCGCTTGTCTTTTCACTTTTTGTTTCCATACATATCAAAGCATTTTTCATTCTTTTGCTCAGCCTGCTAATATGACACACTGCCGTTTATACTGATTTGAATAAGTGGATAAGGGGCACAAAGGGCCACACAGAACAGGGAGTGACTTCAAACTCTTTCATCGGCGGCTGAAAAGGACATTGTTACTGTCCAACCTCAGCACCGAGTTCTAGAGGCGTTCCACCAGCACAGGGGGATTATGGGTGACGAGGAAACCTACTTAACATGTTTTGTTTTGTGTTTTTATCTTCTCTTCTCCTCCTATTTGTTCAGCCTGTGGTTGGAGAAAAAGGAGGAATTATACCCAAATGGGATTGCTTTCTATCTGTTGCGCCCAGGTATTGGCGCGCTGTGACTTCAAAGGCCAAACGGGGGCTTTGAAGTGCAGCTTGAAGAGAGACACCTGCTACTTCTTCTCTTGTTGTAATAATTGTTCGGCGCTGATACACACCACCCCGCCGAATGACAGGCTTGGGTTGTGTGAACATGACAATCAGTCTGGGTCACAAATACCTCGCATCCAATGACACGGCGAAGGCGAGAGCGGCAGCAACGCGGCGTCGCTCAGCGTAATATGATATTAAATATAAAGCTTTGATTTATTGGCCTTTAGTCGCTGTGCTCGCTCAATGCGTGTGTCATGGACCAGTTCAGGTAATTAAGCAAAGCTGCTATCAGGCTTCGCAGCTGACTCCCGTTCTCCTCTTCGAGCACTTGGCTCACGCCGAAATATTCAAGACGTCCTAAGACAACTTTGTTTTTAAAGGGCTTTGTGTGTGAAGGACAAAGTCTCGGAGTGAAGCTGGCGGAGTTAATCTGTGCACACACTGTACCTGTGCCTCGCTAGTCTCAGCTGTGAAAATGAAAATAAAGCTATTATGCATTTAACCTGAAGGCAGGCATACTGTACTGTACGTGCCATCACCCCACCGCCTTCAGTGCTCCTGCCCAAACACTCAAATCACCCCCACATCCCCTTTTCTGCCACCTTGCCTCATCTCCTTTTTATTAATGTAACAAAGACTCTTCTGAATCACCTTAGGTGATGGTGATGACAATAAATATATTCGTGTAAGTCCAAATGTTTCGTCTGGCGCCTTTTTAGCCGTGTTGTGTTGAAGTGATGCGTGTACAGTGAGCCCGACATTCGTCCCAGGTAGCCTTCTCTGTCTTTATCACCTATTTTAAGTGGGTGCAGCTTGTTGTGGGAGGTGTAAAGTGCTGCTGCGGCTCCTCCATACTTTAAATATGTGGGCTTTAAAAAGCAACAAGCACGGGTAGTGATTGAGCCAACACCTGTTTCGTTTCACAGACCTCACTGAGCATCTGTCAAAATTTAATATGACATATTGTTGAACGCAGGTTTGCTATTCACAGTTTACTGTAAGTACACTGTAACTCACGCTTTAGGGCTGCAACAACTAATATTTTACACATTTTCTCAGAAATGAAGTGCCAGCCTTCTGTTGTTCTACTCAGCCCTGGGTCTCATCAATGCAGAGCAATGCACAGTTTCAATTAAGATGGGCGGGACAAAGCTAACAGTCTATATATAGTCTTTTAAAAGAGGGAGCGAAGCTTCAGGGTCTATGATCCATAATTTGCATAGATCTATACATACCTCATATTGATCTTCATTAAGGAAATGCAAAAATAAACTGTTCGGTTCTTATTTCATCTATCGTTTGACGCTTTAACCTTTTTTTTCATCTTCCTGATATAAGCAAAAAATGTTTCACTTTATTCTGATGTAAAGACAATTCACGGACAATTATTTGAACAAGTACCTTCCATTACACCTGGTTTCCCATCCTGCAGCGTGTAAAAGAGAAGCCCAAACAGCATCAGCAGCATGAATCGACAGTGCGGTTTCCAGGCCGAGCAATAGGAAAAGCTCCAGCACAAAGAGCAGCTTGTTCCCCCAGTGATGAGCCAGCACAAACTGCCAGCCCCCTCACTGAATCATTCCTCTAGTAAATGTCCTTCACCATCAGCTTTTATGCAGCGCAGCTCCCTCGCCCAGACTTCAGGCACTGTAAACGGCAAGCAGGGTCAGAGTAATTGAAATCATTAATCGTGTTTTATTCCACTTTGGGGCAAAGTAAGCTTGAATTGGAAAGAGGTGGGTAATGGCTTTGGATAATGTACCAGTCTTTGAATGTAGCGAATGAAACAATATTGAGTTGCATAGACTATTAAGTTTCAAAGTTGGAATAGTTGTACATCATGTATTACTATGCTGTCACAATAAAATCACTGATTTATCTTTTGGAAGTAATCTAATGCTGTATTGATTTATTGTATTAAATGAGTGCTTCAGCCTCCCTCAAACCTGGACTGTTTGACAAAAGCTGTTTTCCTCCAGAGACAAAAATAGATACCCCACTGATGTGGCTAAACGCTCCTATTGATGTCTGTGGGAGACGCCGTTCGGGGTCGACCGTCTCGCCGGCCGCCCGTCCGTGGAGCAGGGCCCCCCGGGCAGCGAGGGCACGGCGCGTCCTGTGGCCCCCGGGGGGGGGGGGGGGGGGCAGCGCGCTGACCCCCGGTGCCGCCCTCCCGGTTTGGGCCTGACCTCGCCGGCGGGGTCGGCGTGCGTGTCAGACGGAGACGCCTGAAAGTGCCGAGCCGTCGGATTCCCGCTGAACCCGCCCTCATTCCTGCAGGCTGGAGCTGAGACGTGGCCAGCAGCAGCCAGACCTGCCTTCACACCTAGCCAGCGCTAGCGCGACGTGCCCGTTTTTGTCTGCCTGTGCGCGGTGTTATTACCACTGAGGCTGTTTTGCGTGGTGACTTTGTGTTTATGTTTCAAACACCTGTTTGCTCCGTCTTGTTGGGCGGTTGCTGTTTGCTTTGTGCCTCGTCTGTTCAGGTTTTAGTGATTTATTTTGTGGCTTTGCGTGTTCTGATGTTTGGATGTCACACACTGGATGTGTCGTAGGCGGATAATATTGTTTGCTAATGTTCACTTGTCGGCCTGTTTTTTATATCATCCACCATCCGTGCGTCGCTGCCTTGTTTTTATACCACCGCACTCCGGTTTCCTAGATCCTTTCACCTTTCTGCCAATAAAATCAGCAGATTTAACAGAGCTTTGTGTGTAAAGCTGGGATTCAGTTCGGCTTAAATTTGGTTCTGGGCCCAGAGCTGACGCTGGTTGGTTCAGCGTGTGTGTTCCAGCGCAGGCTATTTGTGGGACGGTGTCTCCCGACACCGCGTCGCTGGGCCCAACGGGCAGCAGGTGAACCAGGCGCCGGCGGTTATCAGGTTAACTGGCCTGGGACCAGTTAAACTGTGCTCACACACGGGGAAGACAGCGAAGGGTGGGCTCCCTGGCGCCGCCGTCTGCATGTGCTGCTGGAGGAGTTTGTGAGCCTAATCTTCTGTTTGCGCTCACTGTCGTCTTTCGCTGTCGTCCTTGAATGTGTGGGCGCCGCCATTATGTTTTTTTTTTTCAGTTTTCCGATGATGAGGTTTCGGTGTCTGTTGTTCGCAGACGTTACAATGTGTAATCATCTGTCATCTGAGTAGTTTTTGACTAAATGAAAGCTGCACATGTATAATTACTCACAAATTGCTGCTCAGTGATTTTTTTTCCTTTTAATTTAGTTAACTGGTTAAAAACAATGAGGAACCAGAAATGAAAACATTATTACATTATACAATAATACAGTCAAATGAATGATGTTGTAACTGAATTCAGAATGTAAAGATGGATGTTCTTGTTCCTATAGAACCAGTCGCTGTAGCACCTAACTTAACTAATGTGCAATCTCAAATTAAGTTTCACTTTGACTCGTCTTTAATATCGATTATCAATATGTCAAAAATAGATTTTGCCATTACAAATCTGTAGAAAAAGACATTCATATTGCACAAGGTTAATTTTTTTAAGCACTAATGAACCCCATCAGATTGTTATGAATGTCCTACTATATGATCCGACTAGCCTTTCTTCTGAACGGCAATTACCTGACGATCCCCCTTCTGAAAGGTGCATGAACCCATTTTGCGGCCTGATTGAAAGCTATTCATCATCGTTGGCAGTCTCCTCGCTTCTGCGTTGTGCGCGTACGTGGCTGCCACATCTCCGGACTCTGCAAGAAGCTTCTTGCGTTTCAGAGGAACGGGGGATAATGGCCTCGCCCTGCGTCAACTGCTCAAAGCAAGTTAAAGGCCTCTGGAGCTTTCATGTGGTAAAAGTTCACAACCAAGGGACTAAATACAAAGTGTGTAACGGTGGAGTTATGGTGATGCACTTCTTTATTTGGCCCTATAGAGTAAACACTAAATTGATACCTTGTTGTGACCTATTTTATGCAATGTGGCAACACCTGGAAGTTCTTATTCTGTGCAGCACTCATTAAGTCGTCTAAATAGGTGTGGCCGGCTCCGTTTAGATAAGCAGCGGAATGAAAGAAAACGCAGCCTACAGGTGGGTGGACGAGATGCACAGCGATTTGTGTGCACGTTACACACACGTTTAATTTCCCCAGTCATGACTCTGGCTGCAGCAACGGCACAAGAGGGAGAAAAAGGTCTCTGGCACCGCGCATCACATTTACCCACCAGAGCTCCACCAAATTTGAGCTAAACGTGACCTCTGTCTGACCCGCGGAGCAGGGGGCAGATGGTGATGGTGATGAAGACGAAGACGGCGGGAGCAAAGGCGCCAACAAACGAGGAGAAGAGTGAGAAATTAGCCTGTGTTTTATTGCTTTTTTTATTTTTTATATGCAATAAGGGAGACATATTACCATAATCACCACTTCTCCATTAACACGAAGTGAACCTAATGCTCATCCACTGTTCTCCGAGTCCTTTGGGAGTAACGTTGGTATCTTTGTTCAAGGGGAATCGTGTGTGTGTGTGTGTGTGTGTGTGTGTGTGTGTGTGTGTGTGTGTGTGTGTGTGTGTGTGTGTGTGTGTGTGTGTGTGTGTGTGTGTGTGTGTGTGTGTGTGTGTGTGTGTGTGTGTGTGTGTGTGTGTGAGAGTGAGAGAGTGTGTGTGTGTGTGAGTGAGAGAGTGTGTGTGTGTGTGTGTGTGTGTGTGTGAGAGAGTGTGTGTGTGTGTGAGTGAGAGAGAGAGAGCATGTGGAGAACGATGCCTGAGTCAATAAAGTCTGGCAATAATCACCACTCCGGTGAGAGAATGTACGTAAGAAATCGTCCACGTCCGCAGCAGTGAGAGGTGAGCGTTTGCCCAGGAGGTGCGTCGTTTAGACCGATCTGGAAAATGGAAACGGGAAACAAGATGTGTCCTCTTCAGTTATAGTGCGTGGGTAATATCTGTAATAGAGGAAATATTACTTTAATACCATAACATAGTCATTTTTATCAGCTTCTTGCCCTTCTGTGTCCTGTTGGTTCTTGTAATACAAAATGAATTAATTTAGAAAACATTTCTTGGAAACTATGGGTCGTGATAATCTGCTTCAGGGACAGTTTTGTTTAATCGCTTTATGAAGCAGTTTATGTTCAGTATGGCAGTTTGAGAAGAGGGAACATCAACAAAGTCCTGCAAATCATTAACTTCATCATTTAACGCACTGTGAGAAAGTCCAAAGGTGGGTGTTTCCTTTCATTTCCACGCAGTTCCCACAAAGACTGAGCCATAAATCGACAAAATGGCAGCCGAGGCTTGAAAACTGAAAATCATCCACTGTCCATTCTGTGGAAATAACACAGGCTGAATAAAACAAAGCAATGCAACTTATTAATGCAATATGTTAAAGTGACTCTCTTGTTATTGAGCCCATTTCGTTTCTTTCTTGTGTGCGAAGAAGTGATAACTGTGCGACTGTGCGGAGCCTGCGTCCTCCCACTGTCTGCCTGCCTCTCAGCCGGTGATGTGGCTTTTATCGTCTCTCAAGCAGCCAATGATGCGTGGATCCGTGTTGTATTGTTGTTGTCAAGCATGTCTAGCTTTCTGTTGTTGTGTTGTTTTTGACTGCTGCTAATCTTTTTATTTCTGCTCCCATCAGGAGGAGCTGGTGATCGTATGTCAGTAAAACGCCTGTCTCTGAAGACGCAGACATGAAGACGAACATGAGAATCCAGAGGTAATAACACACACACGCACAGTGGTCACCCATCTGGTACAGGTGCATTCACCTGTAAAACCCGTTAAATAGAGAGACTTGAACGTAGCTCGTTCGACTGAATCCCCTTCAATCTTCAACTACCACAGGGTTCGGCTGCGGAGTCGACTGTACTGCCTTTGTAATTAAAGCTTCCCCTTTAATTGTACATCAATACACTGCGACCAGTGCAGGATTAAGGAGAGCGGGATTAAGGGCTGGGCAGAAGAGCACAACAACAGGACGTTACTGCTGCTGAGATGCTCCTGCAGCCTTTTCCCCTCGTCCTCCTCCTCCCGCTTGCATCATGGTACTAGATAACACGGCTGCACAAATTAAAACACTATAATCTTATTGCAGAAGCCGTGTTTATGGGCAGCCTTTGATGTGCGCCGCGTTGCCTTTATTCCACATTCTCCATGTGTTTAATATGAAGGCTTTAGCGATGTAGAATCTAATGAGAGGTAATTGCCAGCACTAACTACGCCTCCATCGAAAGCCTTTATTGTTCTTTATTGGACACCATTTACACCCTGGTAGCTCACTGTGCTAAATTAGGCTTGATGCAAATCTTTGTTAATGAGTGATAAGTAAGCGTTGTATGTTTAGACTTGTTTCAATACAGCTATTAAACACAATGGCCACTGGTGTAGCGTGGAGGCGGCCGCCATCCCTAACGCGCGGATGTCTGATTACGTCGTTTTAATCTGTGTCTAGTTTAATAGAGTGGCGGCTTCACCAGCTGTCCTACATTTTTTTTTTTCTGCTTTCACAACTTGCCCTCCTCCTTCTCGTAAAAAGAGGGCACATTTTCCCAAGATGCACCGCGGCCTGGCCCCTGCATGACCCCGGTCTGCCATGATGCTGACGTTGGGCCGCGGGCGGGGTCACACGTCGGCTGCCGTCGTCCAATCAGAGCCCCCCTCGGTAACCGTCTCGTCGCCAACGGCGCCGAGACCGAGCTCCGGTGACGCAACCGGCGTTGCGTTGCAGGCGACAGTGGAAGCCACCAGAAATCCTGCAGCCAGGCTCCTCATTTGTGAGATCTGACAGCGTCCCACGTGATTTTGCCCAACAGAAGCCCCTCGGCTTTCCCGCTGCGTTTCCTTTACGCTCAAGCGCCGCTTCTTTCTTTTACTCCTCACCTTTGTTTCGTGACAAGCGCACATCTCGTACTGTTCACAGGTCACTGGAAGTGCAGCGAGGTGAAGCCAAGTTCGTAATGAGTTGACGCTTGGTTCCACATAAAAACACCTCACTGGCCTTCAAACCCGTGCAGCTGCGAAGCCCACAGGAATGTTAGCACATTATCCGACACCCCCTATTGCCTCATCTTTGTTTGCCTGCCACCCGACATTAGACTGCTTCACTTTGGCCTTGTTAAAGTGCTCAGTGGGGTCAAGGGCTAAGACTGGACACCTGACAGCAGACAAAAATGTGTGTGAACAAGAAATTAATTTGGCCTCTTAATCTCAACAATTTTCATCCTACATGAACTGAAGTTACTTCTGTCTATATATCAACTCATTTTTCCTTCTAACATTTGTATTTCTGCTTCGTTCTGACACTTGTTTGTGTCTCTTTTGTCTGCACTGGTGATTATCTTTGTCTCAGCTGATGCTGTGTGTTTAGTTAGATTCTAATAAGAACCACTTGCAATCTAAACACCAAATAACAACCTTTCTGTATTGTTATAGGGCTTTATATTATATGAGACCTAACGAGGCTGATCGTATTATATAAATTTTAATACAATTGAATTTAGAAACATTACAACATAAAAAAATGACATTTAAATATTATTTAAATAATATATTACTAAATTGATTACATTTTTCTACATTTGCATCCAGTTCAGCATTTTAAGGGCTTTTTATGTTTTTAAATAAGTGCCATAAATAATAAATGAAAATAAAGCTTTTTCATATTGGCTGATAAACTGATTTTGTGCTTTTTTCTCTTGGACAACATGTGTTTTAAATACAGAAATCCTGCATAATACATTTGTTATAAGCTCTGTTCTGTGAAGCCCTTTGTTCGACATGAGCCTGACTTTTAAAGGAAACAGCAAACAGTGTTTCATCCTTGTGAAACCTGGGTGCTGGTATAGTCGATCCTGTGCCGTTTGTGCTTACTGTTTGCAGTAAGCTGCTATAAAACAGAAGCGCTTTCCAATTCCATCTTCTTTTTATTTGGTGCTTTCAAACTTCCTCAACCACGGCCGACTGTTTTCCCCTCCGTAAATCAAGGACAGTGAGGAGGACGAGGTGTGATTGCTTTCACACCCAGGAAGTAATCACACCGGACCTGCCACAGCTCTGATTAAGACTGATAAATATCGACGAGCAGTTAATGAGATGTCAGGCAGGAACAAGGCCCTTCCCTTCATGCCTACTGATGACACCGATGAAAAGGAAAAATGACCTCGACTAGGCAATGTCATGACGGTTTTTCATGAGTGCAAAGCACGAGCTATTAATTAGCCGTAGTTGGTGAGCCGTAGTTATTCACATCAACGACGTGGCGCCTAGAAGCTCATTGAAAAGCCATTCTTCATGTCGGTTAAAATAGGACTGATTATTGCTAACTTTCATTTCTTAGTGTTTTCTAATGAGGTAACAAGTTCAGATGTGCTAATGACAACTTTACTAATCCAACACATTGTAAAAACCAAATAGATTCAGATCAACATTTCCATTCTGACATCATTTATGTTTTTCGGGTCTCGTAAAGACGGGGCACTGTGTAAAGCAAACTTGGCTTAAGCCTTCTACAAACAACGCGCAGACTAAAGACACAAACATAAGCCCGCGAGACGTCTGCTGAACTATGATGAGGGCATGAGCTCAGCAGGGGGTAGCAAGAAAGTAAATTCATTATCTCAGCCAGCATTATGTATGCATTGCTGCATGTGCGAGCTCGGGTCCCCTGGGTAGCAGGCTCACGTCAATGTGGATTCATACTAGGCCATGGAATTAGTCTTTGTTTACAGTAAATTAAGGCTCTGTCTTGAGAGCCGTAGTCATGAGGACATCTTATCTTCCCACAGTGCTATTCTGATGTCCTTGTTCCAAGGCCTCACTGTACCTGAAGGCCGCCGTACCATAACATGTGACGGATTCCCACCAACTGTCTCGCTTTGACCATGAACTCCGGGTCACCCCGCGGTCCCCGGGCGCAGTCCTGTCAAATACTCGAGCCATCAGACAGAAAAACCATGCAGCTGCACCCAACAATAGGATGCTTGTTCTGGGTCCTCTTCATGGGGAAAGGCGCAATGAGAGCGGGTGGTCAAATATTCCATGGGGTTTGCAATAGGATAATCCTTTTTGATGTTCCTTTCATTGGAAGCAACCGTTTGAAAGTTGCTGGAGAATTAAAAGCGAGCAACACGCAATTAATTCTACTATTATACCATGTCTAAAATTGCTATTTATTATTCATGAGTGAAAAATGATCTATCTTATATTGAGATGCATTTATTTAAAAATTAAATGGCCACTGAAAACAATTATGGTGTGGACCATGGCAAATTCAAGGGAATCAAAACCAGAAACAGCAGAACTGCGGCGTGTAATAATGAGCTCAGGATTGAGATGTTGAGCAGCGGAGAGACAAAAAGCAAAAAAGTAAAATATTATTTAAGCAGAAAGCTGTGTTGAAAGTAACACAAAGTTGACCACGGGAGATGAAATAAGAGAAATTGACAAACTCTGGAAGCATTGATGTATTTGTATTTGTAGTGTTTTTTTTTATTTAGTTTTTTTTTTACTGTGTCCTGAAGGGAGAAAACAAAGGTACACACACATAGACAACTTCTTTGTTGGAAATACTTGCCAATTAGTAAAGTTGTGGGGCTGGAGTGGTAATTAGACTTACCAGGCGGCTGGTGTCTGTGCACAGCTTAGCCGAGACAGGTCTGAAGCTAAACGCCGCGCTATTTGTCCAGCAATTATGTCAGGTCCCCATGTCACAGTACAGACGTGACCAATTAGCTGTGCCAAGCTAAAGTGAAAGAGAGGGATTATGACAGAAAGGATGGGAGAGGATGAAAAAGTAGACAGAGAGCGTGGGGGGGGGGGTGTTGGAAAGGAGCTGGAAAGAGGGGGCGAGTGAGGGAGAGTCTGTAAGGAATAAGAGAGAATAAAGGGAGATGGTTCGCTTTGAACATGGGGGGAGGCGCGGGTGAGGAGGGTGTAAGGCAGCGGATTTGGTTTCTCTCTATAGCTCTGTGATCATGTTTTGCATTGATCCTCGTCCTGACCGACATGTGGCTAAGACATGCTAATGCATAGCGATATTTATGCTAATGCCGCTTTACTGACCGAGCCGGAATAAAAAATTAATCTTTATTGACGTCTCAATAAGGCTCCTCTTGCGTTTCATGACACATTTTGATGAAACGTCTCTGGATACAATCAATATTCTGGTGGAACTATGTCACCAGCACAGTGTGGCCGGTTCATCGTCTATATTTACTCCAACCTGACAGATTAGAGGACGTATCGAACACGCGACATTTACGCTAGTCAAAACAAGCCAACGCTCTCCCGTGCGTCTCGTGCCCGTACTCATGGGTGATTTGTCTCAAGAAGGGATTTTAAGTTTCTTTTGCTGCCACAATGGAAAAATCAAAGCTGATTATCATATCATAGCCGCAAAGTAGGAAGGAATTGTGAAATTGTGTTGGTCTTCCGACGCATGTCCATTAATCCACCATCTCAATAACGACGTAGAATGAGAAGCTGTAAAAACTGGGGAGCGCTTACATGTAATTTATTCTGCCTCCTGCCACATGAAAAAGAAACGCTGAGGCCTCAGTGACTTCATTTTTTGTGAGAGGGTTCAAAAATATGCGCTGCGCTCCAACCCTGAGACCAAGTGATGCAAGGTTCACTAACTAGACGGGGAAGCGGAGAAGACGGGAGCCGGGGGATGAGCTGGGATCTATGATATGAGCACCTTTTCTCTGTTTCAGTGAGGAACACGACTTAACGTCTTCTGCTGGAACGTATTCATACTCTCCTGTAATTGTGACAACATAAGTGAAAGTTTAAATGAATGTGAAGTTATGTAACATTTGGAGTCACGCCTCTGCATTTCATGGTGCGTCTCTAGACGGATGTGTTTTTCGCAGCTGAATTCGGTAAATTCTGCTTCTGAAAAGTGGTATTTAACTCACAGCAACGGCTTCAGTGGCGGCGAGCAACTTTGCAACTAAAGGCACTTTAGAAATAGATGAACTCCGGGTAACTTCTCCCAACGATCAATAGCTATTCTTCATCTGCCTTCAGCGATGAGGATGAAAGACAGCATTAGAAAAAAACATTTTTTTACAAACAGTATTACAGTAAATGTCCTCGGGCTTTTTGAGGCCATGGGAATCATGGAGCTTAAACCTGTCTAAAACAAAAGCACCAAATCAGAGAATTCTGAATGAAAATGAACATTCCCTGCTCACAGGTAAAGCGAGCACATTAAGGAGAATGTGCAGCTGAAGTTCTGCTGATGGTTATGGGAGTGAGTGATGGCCATACGATAAGCAGTCAGATGGAGCATGTTTAGCTTGGCTTCGTATGTGACCCGAGCGCATGTGTGTGATTATGAGCTGGCACAGAACCACTCCCTCCAAGTCCAACGCCGGCGAATTAAACACAACACAAAGACTCAGTCCAGAGATCGGGTCATGTTTCTTAAATAATTTAATTGCAAAAGAGTCTTTAAAAATATTTCTACAAGAATGCGTCATCATCGTTTTAGTAATAGTTGTGTATGTCTGCACCATTAAATACATCTCAATGCAAAGAGGAACTAACAGTTGCATTTTGCAGCGCCGCCCCCCTCTCCCGCTCGGAAACATCCGCTTCTCTCTGCGGGAAGGTGGTTTCAAAAACAATGACCAAGACAGATGTGCAGTGGGCAGTAAGATAAATGAATGACAGGCCTTTATATATTTATTTGAAACAGACAGCTGAGGAGGAGGACGTTAGTAAGTGCAGGGCTTCGGGGAGGATGGGTGAGCTGACGACGTGTGGAGGAGACACAATAGGGGGAAAAAGTGGGAATGTTGGGGTCATTGAAATCCTACTGGCACAAACATCTGACAATCCCCACGTCTGCTGATCAGAATGTCTCTGTATAAAATGGGTTTCCTTTTTATTCCACACACACACTCTGTATCTCTCACACATGCACAGAACAGCAATGTCAATCCCAGGAAAGCGCAGTCAAACAGATGGATCAAACACACACACACACACACACACACACACACACACACACACACACACACACACACACACACACACACACACACACACACACTATCGCTGGTTCTTTCCCTCTCTGTGAATGTTAAATGTTAAACATTCCCGAGAACGTGTGAAAAATACACTTAAAGATTAATTGTTTGCAGTTGATGCGGTGGCAGTTTAATCATTGGAAGATGTGCAGCAGTGCCACTTGAGCTCATCACTCACGGCTGGTTGACTTTGGTGAGCACAACTCCAGACCCCGATACACCATGTGCACCTCATCAATAGTTCATACAAGCTCCAAAGCGCTGCCATTTTCTATCAGTGGGAATGTCTGCCATCTGATTGTGTTTAGCCTCGATATGCTCCCCCCCCCCCCCCCCCCCCCCCCCCCCCCTTCTCTGTTTTTATGCGCATCAACCGCTTCTTGTTTGGAGCCACGTGCACGTTAGCAACAGTGGGACTTCGCTGACTGAGCTGCGTGGAGGAAGAGGGCGTCGCGGCTGAGACTCCTGGGAACCTCCGAGTCTGCTCTAATCCTGCCCTTCTGTCATTTTCAGCGATTACAATAACAATAATGCCGCTTCGCGTCGGAGAGACGCGTTCGCTCGTCTAACAGGCACTTTCTCGTCGTGTTAGCAGATTTGTTTAATGCAAAGTGATTCTGCGTGCGATTCTGAGCCATCATATCAAAAATCTGAACTGACACTATGATGAAAACTAAAAAAAAACAACAATTCAAAGTACTGAGCCTCATTTCCTGCGTAGCTTGACTACACGACGGTTAAAGTATTAACACTTAACTGTGTACCGCAGCTGCTGCAGGTCAAAGGGAACTAACACTAGTGAAAACATCTGTATGCGGAATAGGATGAAAAAACAGAAAATAAGGAACATGTTGTTTTGCATAATATTCTCCATGGCTTTTGAAGGGACTTAAAAGAAGCTGACACAAGTAATATGGCAAAACACGCTGAACGAGTACTAACGTCACACTAATTACACACCTAACTAATAATATTCACATATTGCATTGATCAGCTCCAACCCAAACAACATGGAGACAGTCTGGAAGATCACACCAGTGATACTGTCCCATCCCTTAATCCACTTCAAACAGCCCTCCATGAGAAGGGCAAATAGTACGGTCTCCGGGCTGCAGCTGCTATCATTTAGGAGGACGAGGGCCTGCGGAGTTCGGTTGTGTGCGTGCCAGGGCTGTTGATCCTGCACTGTACTAATCATGCCGCAGCCTGAGCTGAGACAGGATGATTGCAGGCCAGACAGGAAATGAAGAGAGATAATGGCGGGTCAGCTCGCCGTATGTCTGCGCGCCGGCCTGCTGCATGCTCGTATCTGCGTAATGCCTTTGTGTCTGACATAGGGCCAAGAGGTTTCTCCCGCGACAGCTCGGGTTTCGGCTGCAGGTCCCGTGATGGAGCAGGCATCGTGCAGACCTTCTGCATAACCACTCTGTAACAGTCCTACGCGGAAGGTGTTCGGGGGGATTCCGTTTTGAGAGGCAATGGTAAATAACTAACTGTAAATCAATGGTAACGCACAGAGGTGCTGGTTGTTTACAGGACTTTGGGATTTGAGAATAAAGTACCTGGAAGCTTATTAGTAACAGCTCAGTGCCTGAAAAATGCTCTATACCTCAAGAATGAATGCGAAAGCTTTGAACCCTCGCTGCCATGGATGGAGCAACAGGGCAGCACGTTGGACTGTATCTCTTCCTCTCCCTTCTCTTTTTTCACCACCTTTCTTTTCGTCTTACTCTGAATCAAACAGTTCACAACAACACTTCCATTTTGTCAAAACATCATTTTTTTTTCTTTTGTTATTTATCATATTTTTGTTATAAAACATTTACAGGCTGTTTAGAACAACAACAAAAATACAATATCCAATTTATATGCAATTGCTTTTGTTTAATAATCATCAATTTATCGGGTGAATCCTCTTGTTTCTCTTCCTTTTGATTGTTCCAAGTCCACTGTCCCAAATGGCCTCTAGTCCATCTGGGCGGTGGCGGTGAGGTACAAATAAATACATAGGGCAGGATGTCAAAAAATGAAAACCAGAATTTTGATTATTTCTATCTCCAGTAATAGTAAGTAGAAAGTAAGTTGTCTGTCATGGTTTCTCTCAGTATCTGCATGATGCACATATATATGTGTGTGCGTATATATGTGTGTGTGCGTGTGTGTTTGCGTGCGTGTGTGTCAAAGTTCATTTTTTTTGGATTCAATAAAAAAGAATGTTTACAGCTGTCCACAGAATATAGCGTAATTGTTTCAGATATATTTGCTCCTTGTCACGGTTCAGTTCATGCGTTAATTCTCCACGGTGGCAAATAGCAGAAGCTGTATTGTACAGTATACTTGTGTGCAACGTGACACATCCACACATCCAGACACACACACACGCACACACACACAATCAAAAATACACACACAAAAGGCCAAGTGGTCTTCCCATGATGTTGCCACAGTCCTAATCTCCCGTATTCACATAAAGCGTCCTTCAGGGGTAGTTAGGTTCGACTGGGCCATTTTGAAACCACCAATTTCCCAGAAATGTGTATGAAATCCGGAAAAAAAAGCAGAAAATGCAGTTTGAACAAACAAAAACAAAACAGTTGTATGTGTATAAACGCAGATGATGAGCAGGTGATCCTGAGCTGTGAAACTATCCTGAGCCACTTCAGGTCACAGTGAAGCGATCTTTCAGTGACCTGTTGAGGAGTTTCAGCAGCCAAAACAAAAAAATGAGTCTGGCCTCCTTTGACCTTTTGTGTTTGACCTTTGACCTCAGCCCGTCATATTTTTCCTCCCATATTTCTTCAGCAAAGTGCCCTTGGAGATAAAACACCTTCAATATGAAGATGGAGAACATCACACATGCACAGTAAAACAAGTTCTATTATGGAAACAGATGTCCTCTATCTCCCGTGGGTCCAGAACACCTCTGTTTTTTTTTGTTTTGTTTTTATGTGTGAACATTTGTTCACATTTTTTAAACCAGAGTGTTCGTTCATTGCTACGTTTCCATCCATCAGAGCTGCGTTGAGGGACCAAGGTGAGGGCTCACGATGTTTCATATATTTGAGCTGGGTTCAACCTCACTAAAACACACATGCATGTACAGGTCAACTCACAGCAGAGCTGGAGAGGCACGCATGAACTATGGGGGGGGGGGGGGGTAACTACTTCTCCTCGTTCAAAATCACACAAGTTCTGATTGGAAAAAGGAAAAATGAC
Source organism: Betta splendens (assembly GCF_900634795.4). Taxonomy (NCBI): domain Eukaryota; kingdom Metazoa; phylum Chordata; class Actinopteri; order Anabantiformes; family Osphronemidae; genus Betta; species Betta splendens. Next base: position 9,663,496 of record NC_040884.2, on the reverse strand, counting down.
AAATAACAAAGCAAGAACATGAAATGGAAGTGGTTTGGGGATGATGACAATGAAAGAACTATTCTGAGGCACTGCAAGCCAGTTCTGTGTAGCAACTAATTGGCAGAGATGGGTCAGGCAGCTAGGGTTTTCCAGTGGCTCTCTCTGGCGCCGTTCCTCCCGTTTTTTTTGTCTAGTTGTCCTCGGACTGCATGGGTCTGTGTGTCCTGTCTCTCACACCTGGACCGGAAGTGTTTGGTTCATCTGTAGTCTCATGTCCTGAATGCTACCAAGAATCTTCTTCTGATGCCCGGCCAGCGTCACCCCTATCCGCAGCAGGTCTCTGTGGGGGGAGGGAGTGGAAAATAAGAACAGGTGGCTCAGTCATAAAAATAAAAGCAGACAAACATCACATGTCTCAAATTGAATTGCAAATTTCACTTTTCACCTAAGTAAACACCCTCTCCAGCAGGTGGGAACAGGGACAGGCAAGCACCTTGGCAATCACCCATGAAATGGCTTCCTAAGGGTATGTCAACAAAATAGGGACTCATCCAGCTATAGCCGCCGCAGCCCTAATGCAACATGCCTCTGTTGCCTGGCAGGTGGGCGAGCTCAGGGGAGTCAAGAAGCTTTAATGTGCTGGTTAATGATTAAAGAGCAAACTTAGCTACTGTTCGGCAGCTGGTGGCTTTCACAGAATGTGCATCAGCCTCGCTCTTCTCACGGAGAGAAGCAAAAGACATTTCTTTTCTGTAACACATTAGTCACGTCGATGGGTTAATATCGGCATCGTTAAACTAACTTTCTCCGCACCACTGCCTCCGTCCTCAAAGCTGTTTATCTGGTGACTCACGCGAGCTACTTTCTCGCAGCTTTAGCGTAAGCTTAAGGATAAAGGTGCGGTGGGGAAGTACGAATGTGTTGACGCACAGCTGACATTATCCGGAGCGTTTCTGGACCTACAGCATAATGTTGGTTTAACCCTGTGCAAGAATATCGGGGCGATCGCTCGTTTCCGCTCCATTTCCTTCGTCGATGGCTGAGGAGGGAGCTGCTGGCGTCCGCGGCGCTGATTAGCTAAGTGTTGGTGCTCCGCCACAGCCTGCGTCCCCTCCGTTTAGTTACACACGCGCTCACAAAGAGTAGATAATCTAATATTCCACACACACTGGCTGCGCTTGTCTCCGCGACTTTGTGGCCCTATCAATTTGAGCGTGCACCTGACGACGCGCGCACACACGCCGCCACGCCGCGCGGCCCAATATGGGCGCGTCGCTGCAATTTCACACAAATAAATGGTGTGTTTTTTTTTCATATTTTGCCATCAGTGCAGCGGTGGAGGATGAAATGATAATAAATGGGAACCATTAGAGGAATTACTGGCCATTAAGGCCAACAGAGAGCCCCAGTACACCACACCTGTCAGCCGGACCAAATTGAAACAAATTACCCCCACCTCCATTGCCTATTATCCTGCTAATGGGGATGATTTATTTATCATTATAATCGTAATTAATTTATTTGATCATTATTGGCCTCAAATTTCCATGATTTCCATTACATCATTTCCTGTTTGTAAACACAGCGGAAGGTGTCATTTGTTGAGGTCAGCTGCATTTTGTAGTGTGTTTTTTTCTGCAATGGGCTTGTAACTTGTAGTCTTCACACCATAAAAGGCCTGGTGCTCACTGTTTCCAAGGTGGCATTTGTCATCAAATGCACAGATATAGCATCTGTTCTGAGTGGCTTATTGCCTGATCTTACTTTTCTGCATCCTATGTGTGATTTATCTAGGAAACTCCCCTCAAGGTCAATCTCTATGACGCTAATTTGACTCAGTCAATCGCGCTAGGCCTGATTATCTGAATCCACTCACTCTGCCGTCATCTGGGCCACCAGGTCAAAGGAAGCAAATCCGGCATTGACGAAGTTGTCACGGTAGCGGCTCATCTTGATGGCGTCCAGCCAGTCCCCCACAGTGGTGAAAGTGGTATAGTCTGGCACACAGCGGTCAAGCAAGGGCTGGGATACCCTACATGGGAGGAGGGAGAAAGAGAAAGAGAGAGAGAGGGTTAAGGTCGTGAGTCCACCACCTCCGTCGGCCAACCTCACCCCGAACGCCCCCCACCGAGCGCCGCCTCTCCTCCTCTCCTCTCCTCCACATGTACAGAGGTATGTGCAGGGGGTGGGAAGGGGAGTGAGGGAGTGGGCACTTTTATGACTGTGGAGAGACTGGCTGGAGGTTTGGGTAGCGGATGCTGGCGCTGCAGTGGACCAGCCGGGGGGGGGGGTCAATTGTTAGGTCGTCTTCAGCGATTACTACTTCCTTGTATTTATGGGAAACCCGATGCCATCGTAACAAGAAGGTGTCAAAAGCAACCGAGCATTTTTCGGTCACGCATGCAGAATGTGCCTCGAGAAACCGCAGATGTATGTAGATATCTCTGTTCCTGTTCCTGTCGGGCTTGTTGCATCGCTATGAATGATGAAATCCAATCTGAGCGACTGCACGGAGCTGCTCCCTACACATCTGGTGTAATTCTAAACTGGATATCGGATGCCTTGTGGTTTTACAGGTCAGTTCTGCACCGACTGAGACGGGTGTGAACAAAGCTGAACTAATACACAAATAGATGAATAGGCATCATTTGAAATGTTTTGCATGTTTCTACACCTGCTAAGCAAAAAGGCCTGTCCAAAGAAGAACCTCGCCCGCTGTGCTGATCAATGCTGCAGATAGAGAGGCCACCTTGGGAGTTTTAATAAAACTGTGCTACAACTCAAAGTGAAGTGGAGCAGATGAGGAGCGGGTGGGGGGGGGGTGCACGAGGAGGTGCAGGGAGGTGAAGGAGGAGAAGCTGATGAGGCAGCAGGCAAAGAGAAAGGGAAGCACTGTCTCCCCTTCTCTCTGCTCTGTTGATCCCTGTCATCCTTTCTGATGGCATTAGACCCATAAACAATTAAAAGTGGAATGGGGAGAGAGTTAATAACGCTGATACAGAGGCTCCATTGAGTGCTGTAGATGTTTTAATAAGGTCTGTGCTTCGGAGCCCTAGGCCTCGGGCCGTCGTTAACACCAGAGTCTGGCTTCTCTTAATGGAGTATTGTTAGCCCTGCTTCTCTTAGGTCAGCTTCAAAAGGCTCCATACTGTTACAGGCTCCATGTAACCGAGGGCAGAATCAGCAGGGAAGCCCAAACTCACACTGCTACTCCAAAGTTTCCAAAGAGGCTGAAGGGATCGCATTTTGAAATGTTTAGACTGGGGATGTGTCTGACTATGTCTGACTTTCTCTGTTCACAATGCAAACGCACAGAAGACATACTGTACAAGCACACGGCTCACTGGTCCAGTTGCGACAGTAACTACACTCCACACCTGCAAAACCGAAGGACGCTTATGTCAGACACCCTTCAACGCCGACCACAACAACAGAATCATCTCTCACTCCTCCCTTGTTAGGTTTGTCGGCAGGAGGCCACCTCTCCACTGGCCCGTTTAAAATCTCGTTAGTGGCTAATTAAAAGGCGCTCCCATCTCTTTTTTGCATCGCCTTAATCGAGCTAATTAACCGCAAGCTTAATCTTCTAAGAACGTCAACCGAGACCCTGGTTTCCCCCATGAGCCCAGCCCAGGATTGTCTGCAGCCCTCCCTCAAGACAGAAAGACCCTGATGCAGGGACAGATAGGTAGGTCACCCCCCCCCAACCCCCACCCCTCCTCCTCTGCATTCCAACTCTGCCACCTTCATTCCACCAAATCTGTTCCAAGGAACAGGTTGAAGAGAAAGGCACCGCGGCTTAATGTAGACGTGGCACGAACTGAACTCCCAGTTAGCGGAGCAGTCGCTTTAAGGTTGTATTGACCAAAGGTAATTCAGATTTGCATAAGGAGCCTGGCTACAGTTGTAAGAGCACGAATCTGTACTTTATAGTGGTTCTGATTGTTTAAGCTGAGTCAATGTGACTCATGTTCGTCATATTAATTTAGATAAAGGGTATTTGCACAGCAGGAATCGTTAGAGCAGTTGCTTCAGCTTGTGTGCAAAGGAAGCTCAGCCCGTATTCCCTCAACTATAAAGTCAACTGCCATCACTCAATAAAGGCAATTATATGTAAGCCATGTTGATATATGATGCACTACTGAAACACATGGGCCCAGCAGGCCTCCTTTGAAAACATAGCTTAGGAAAAGTGAAGATTTTCAGAAAATAATCACTACATCACTGCACTGATATCCACTCCACAGTAACCATGATTAAATAATAACCCACCAAGGCCTTGAGGGAAACTAACACATCACAGGGTAAAGTCTATTTCAACATACACAGGATGGCACTTTGCCTTAAAACTCCATTTTTAAATCTTACTCTCGGGACTTACCCAGTGGACTGTGTACTGTTGGTGACCACCTTAAGGCTGGCAGCGTTGCGGATTAGCTTATCCAGCGTGGCCACGATCTGGGTGAATTTAGGCCGCAGGTTCCTCTCTTTTACCCAGCAGTCCAGCATTAGTTGGTGGAGGGCTGTGGGGCAGTCCATGGGTGGGGGCAATCGATAGTCCTGCTCCACGGCATTTATCACCTGAGGACGGACGTCATAGGAATCACAATCACGTCCAAACTTAGAGAAAGTTGGGACGATGGACAAGTCCATTGTCCCAAATCTGCATTTAGGTACATTTGTAAATAATGTAGAATTAAGTGAGCATATCTAAGATTAGGAAAAATGTTCTGTATCATCTTACATCTTGATTGCTCATGTCCCAATACGGCCGCTCGCCGTACGACATCACTTCCCACATGACAATACCGTAGCTCCACACATCGCTGGCTGAGGTGAACTTCCTGTAGGCGATCGCCTCGGGAGCCGTCCAGCGAATGGGGATCTTCCCTCCCTGTGGATATGCGAATGAGTAGGTGAGCATGAAATACTGGAGGGATGGAGCACAAACACAGAGTCACACACATACAAGAGGGAGAGAGAGGGTGAGAAAAACACAGTCTAAGGGAAACGTCGATACACAACACATGGGTGAACCCAAACACCATGAACACACAAGATTAGTGACAGAGCTACACGAAATGGCATGCGAACACGGAGTTTAACATTTAATGTGCAACAAAACTTTCCAACATCAACATATCATTTCCATTTTTTTTGTTTTGGTTTGGTAAACACTTGCTTTTGTAAAGGAAAGAAATGTAAAATAAATAGTGATATATTGATGTTGAATCGTAACATGTGGCACCTTTAAACATCAACCTCGAACATTAGTTCACGCACACACAAACACACGCACACACACACGAGCATACGCGCCAACTCACCAGCGAGCTGGTGTAGGTGGGGTCCGTAGGATCGTCCTCTAGGAAGCGCGACAGGCCAAAGTCGGACACCTTACACATCAGATTGCTGTTGACCAGGATGTTGCGCGCGGCCAGATCTCTGTGGACGTAGTTCATGTCCGACAGGTACTTCATGCCCGCTGCGATGCCTCGCAGCATGCCCACCAGCTGGATCACTGTGAACTGCCCGTCATTGAGCTGCCCAAGAAAGACAGAGGACGACGATGAAGTGGACTGTGGCTCCTTTTTACCCTTCATGTTGCTCAGGTTCTTCGTCCCCTAAACTTCCATCACTTCACAATGTGACATCTTCCTCTTTTCTACCTCCCCATCCCCTGTTCCTCACCTGGCGATTACTCCCCTTTCTCTGACAGACAATGTATGATGTGACTTTGAGTCAAGAGATTCATTGCAGGCAGAACACTTTGTAAATGTCAGCCATTATCTGAATGCAGCATTTGTAAGATATTCATTGCGTGGTGGTGAAGCTTAACAAGGCCTTTTATGGCACCAGAGAAAGAGAGATTGCTAAAAGTAAGATCAAGCAGATTCAGGTATTTTCTCAATTGTGTGTGTGTTTTATTACTGATAAAATCACAAGGAGCAGCTACTTTTTCCTCACCCTTAGGAAGGAGTCCAGGGCCCCGTTCTCCATGAACTCCGTCACAATCATGACTGGCCGACTCTTGGTGACGACACCTTCCAGGCGAATAATGTTGGGATGCTCAAACTGGCCCATGATGGAAGCCTCGGACAGGAAGTCTCGCCTCTGACGGTCGGTGTAGCCCACTTTGAGAGTCTTGATAGCTACAATGATCTCCCGGCGCCCAGGCAGCTTGAGACGGCCGCGGCACACCTCCCCAAACTCCCCTGTGAGCGCCCAGGTGAGAGAGAGAGAGCGAGCGAAATAGGGAGGGGAGAGAGACATGATGGAACAGTGGAGGAGAGTGGGGGAAAAGAGGGGACAGTTAACCGGTTAGAACCAAGGAGCCAGGGAAGGGTAGCAGGAGGAGTGGGACAGGGGGAACTGCAACTGAAGCCAGAGCTCTAGGCCATTGTCAAGGGATGGTGGTGATGAGGGGAGCATACAGTGACTCTGAGCTGCTAAACTACAGGTTAAAAGAAACAGCCCAGTGAGTGTGAAGCGTGGTCATGAAATGTGAGATGACTTGAAGCGGAGAAATCAAATGATATTTATAAAACTACTGTAAGTGGGTCACAGGGAGGGAGAAGGAAGGGGGCGAGGAAAGGAATAGAGGGGGTGGCGCTAAGCTTCAGAGGGGGCGGAGTAGCGAGCACAGGACGAGGAGATGGGTGGAGAGAGAAGCTTAGGGGTCGTGGACGCTTTGTGTTTGGTGTCTACGCAAAGAAGCGTGCGCACGGATGCAGGAAAGACGTTTAGTAAGGGCAGCGGTGTGTGTCAACGCAAGGGAAGACAGGGCGGAGGGACGTATGGATGTGTTGGGGGGAGGGGCGGGGGAGAGGAGGGGAGACAGGGTTGAGGGTTTGTCACTTTAAAGACGAATGTTGGGAAGCGACGAGTTTCAAGTAGCAGTCTCAGCAGTAGTAGAGCTGTCCTAGCAGCAGCAGTAGTGGTAGTAATGGTAGTAGCAGAAGCAGCAGTGGGGGCTCCCATCTCAATGTCCTCCGACTTTGGCTCAGATACAATCTTAAGAAAACTCAACCTCACTTCAGGCAAAGTCCTGCAGCTTTGAGCATAGATACAACAGATACATGAAACATTTCATCTACAGAACGACATCAAAAGGTTAGGGAGGGTTTCTGAAAGACAGGACACGACCACATGGTGGAAGAAGTGTAAGTGCCACGAACAAGGGTCAATATAGTGATCTGGCTGAAGCCTTGTTTAACAAAGACATTTTCAGGGACTACCAATCCTGGACCACAGATAGTTTAGAACCCTACACCCCATCCAGGCAGGATTAATACTTATTAATACAGGGGGTTGAGAGATAAATTGCACAACCCAGCACTTTTCCAGATGTTACTACAGATTAATATCCTGTTCTTATTTTTGTGGTGTAAGGGTTCTTTAAAAACTCTGTGTCATGTGTGTTTACACTTATTCCTTCACGCTCCGCTGCAGAATTTGAACATTAAAAACTTAATATAGGTAATGTTATGCACAAATATATCATATCTTAAAACACACAAGTGTCTATATGTACAGGAGTTAAAGAATAGACAATGTGGCAGTAGATAATAAAGCTGTAATTAATACTAGAAGAGATAAGAGGAGAGTCACACACGTGGTTGGACAGGATTAAAATCTGACGGAAGTAAATCCTTTCTGTATGGGGCATTGTCCAAAATCTGCCTCCATTAGTTTTAAGACGATTTCCAAATCATTAGGAACTGAATGCTGTGTCATACTTATTGAGACCAAATCAATTTCCTTGCACAGCCTCCATCTCGTTCCAGGATTGGGTTCTTTTTATAGGACATGGGGTAAACTGATAATCCACCAAACAAAAGGTATTACAGCTACAGCTACTGTACTACCAATGCTTTGTAATTAACGAGCACTGTGAGACTCACATAGCTAGGAATGCTTTACACAGGAGAGGGTTGCAGACATTGTAAGAGGAAAAGGCATTCTACAGGGTGTTGGGTGTGTAGGAGGTGGGAGGGGGTAGAGGGCTAGCGATGAATTGAGTGAAAGTACCGCTTGGTGTGAAGTCCTCTAACGGTATGGCCTGGAGGTGACTAGCAGCCTTCCCCCTGTAGCTCAGGAGCTTGGGTGGGTTACCTGCGCCAATGACCTCCTCGATCTTCACGCAGGCGACGTCGATCTCCTTGGCAAACTCGCGCACTGCCTCGTTGGGGTCCTCGTAGGTGAAGGGGTCGATGTAGACCTTCATTCCCGGCGTTACTATAGGGGATTCAGTGGCAAGGACAGGAAAGTGAATCTGTGTTGTCCAACAGAGGACCTGTCCCAACTATGAGCTACTGCTGTGTGAGCGTATTTGTTCGTTGGCTAACTTGACGGCATCTCCACACTGAGACTTACTGTACTGCTGCAGTTTCTCTGTGTACTCCGACTCGGAGCCGTTTCTCTGCATTCTGTGGAGGAAGATGAAAACACAAAGTGAGTCACGTGGACGCGACGCAGCGGGGAGCAAATGCTGCAAAGGAACAAAGGCGTGTGGAGAAAACATCTCTAATAACGCGGCTCGGCGAAGATGCTCGGTCTTTAGCTCCGGATAAAGACTGTATCGCTGCCTTTTGGTCCAATGATTGACACTCGGGGACTGTAACTCGGCTCTAAACAAAAGGGTATCACACATTGTCTGAAGCAGCAGGTGAAAGCCATTCACATGGCAACATCACCCCCCACCCCCCACCAAAAAAAAAAAAAGACAAAAGCAGACTGGTTGAGCAGCTCAGCTGAGCCTCGTTCCCACCCTGCTCGTTTCATTTGAGTCCGTCTCCTCGCGGACGCCCTCTCTGCTGCTGCTGTCATTCTGTGTTCTATCCATCTCTCGTCTCTCTCTGTTCCTCTTCCTGCATGTGTCACTTCAGCGCGGTGGGTTGGGGGGGTGCACGAGGGGGCCGGGTTGTTGAAATTACATGTTAATGTGCTTCCTTTGTTGTCTAACCAGTAACCAGGGCAATAATACCCGGTGGTGATTTGCATCTTATTTCAAATTCTAATTCCTTTTCCGGAATATGCCGAGGCGCCGCGTTTCGTGTTATTGCTGTTGCCTCCCTCTCCGTCTTCGCAGGGCGGCCGGACCGGCGGCCGAGCCCAGACCCTGGGAGAGGCACAATGTAGCGGCGTGAAAATAGGAGCGAGTGCAGAGGCAGGAGCGGGAGGCAAAGCGAGGGAGAGGGAGTCGGGCAGATTATTATTCAGCCTAGCGTGACTGATGCCCACGCTTGTCAGCCGGTGCCTGAACTGGCTCGTGGAGGGAACCAGTGGGTGCCAGTCAGCGGTGGGTGCCAACCTTTCACGCACACACACACACACACACACACATGCGCACACCTTTTCTGTCTGACAAATCAGTTCTAGGAGGATAAACGCGCCTGCTTAGACCCAGCTGATGCAGTGTCAGACTTTCTGAAAGCTGTGAGCGGTCACTTGCATCCTCCCAGTCAATTGGGCCCAGCAGACAAGGGCACATCTGGGTTCTTTGTGGTCGGGCAACCACACAGTTGAGTCTGAGTGCTGGGCCATGAGGGCAGGCCTATCAGGCCCAACAGCTGTTCCACCATGTTGTGTCCAGTGAGAAAAGTAGCATTTTGGCCAAAGCTGTTTACTATTCACAGATTCAGGAGGCTAATCTGGCATTCAGGGGCCTCACAGGTGGCCCCGCAATCCACTGAGACTGTTCCCGGGTGGTTTGGAGGACATGCAAATAAAGCTGACATTTGAAGCTATCTGAATGTTTTTCAACTTGAAGGAAAAACATTCTCTACAGATGTTTCTTTGAGTTGTTGTGGCCGTTTCTCAGCAGGCTGGATAAAAGCAAATGAGTCGACACTAATATTCTCATGCTGGTCTTCCGCCTGTTCAGAGTGAGGAGTTTTATTCTGACCTGAAGCAGACGATAGCGATGACCACCAATGCAATGAGGAAGACCAAGCTGGCTGTGGCGCATCCCACGATGAGTGGCAGCTGCTCCTGCCATGACTTTGGGGGGTCCGCTGTAGAGAAGGACGCACAAATACATTAGAAACACGGGACTAACACACTAACACTGCAGTCAGTGAGGGGTGCAGGCCTCCTGTGAGTATTTGACAATTATGGTTTACTTAGTTAAAACCATGCTCTGGAGTTCCTCGCACAGTTTTAGGCCGACTATGGAGCACCTGAGACCTCATCTGCTTCTTGATGATTATGATTTACTCTAATGACTTGACTTATTGCCCTGAAATAAAACATTCCCACCAAATCGTACGTAAATTTCCCCGCAAGCATTTCAGTTATTTTAGCATTAAAAATGACCATAGTGGCTTCCAGCTGTCTAAGCTTTGGAGCCTCCATTATGTCCACGGGCTTATGCGCAGCGCTATTATAGAGGTATTGCTGCTAAGCCACACATATCCTGCCATGTCCCTGAGCAACAGCAGACACTGTATAGGAGCCACATACACTGCAGGTTGGTGCTGAAGTCAGCTGGGCTGCTGTAACGGCCGTAGCCGGCCACCGTCCGGGCTCGGACCTGCACCACGTAAGGCGTGCCCGCCTTGAGGCCTTCCACGCGGGCGTTGCTTCGCTGGGCAGTCATGGTATGAGCGATGGCCTCACCCTGGTCCTGTGCAAAAACAAAGACAGTCAGTGATGGTGCTCGTTTGTCATCGTCAACCCTGTTATTTGTCTGTATGCATTGACATGGCAAAGCGTTCTAACAATGCAGGCAGACAATGTAAATATATATATACATATATATAACAAGAGACAGGAAGAGGACAAGACAGGAGCTGATGTAAACTCAGTGCTTGTGTCATCGTTACTGAAGGAACTGCAGCCACAGCTGTGTGGGGGAAATACATAAATTGTATAATGCATAGAGTGAGAGAGGGCAGCGGGGATGAGGGAGCAAAAAAGACAGACTGAATTAGGTTTGCAGATAATAGTAATTCGAGAGAGAATTGGAGGAAGAGAACGGGGAAAGGGGGATGTCGGAAAGGGAAGAGGGGGAAACAAGTAGAGGATGATCTCTGAGCTGAGACGGGAAACGCTTACTTGCCTCACTGCAACCATGTGTTTATCAGCAGTGGCATTGTTTAGCACATTTACAGAAATTCAGATGAAACAGAGACCACGCGAGTCAATGAAATTGGATTGAATTAGAGGCGTTGATTTACACTGCCGCTTACCTTCTCATGGTACTTAATCTCATAATCCAGAATGATTCCGTTGGGTTTCTCCGGTGGCAGCCAGGACAGGCTCATGGTGCTCGCTGTGGCCGCCATCAGGTGAACCGTGGGCACTGCAGACGGGGCTGCACGCAGCAGGACAAATAAAACACAATGTTGTTGTTGTTGTTTTTTTTTAATTCCCTATTTTCTGTGTTTGCCTTTTCAAGTCCTGCGGCCTTTGTGCGCCCACAGAAGCCTGATCACAAAGTCTTAAAGCTGTGGGCTTTGTGAGGAGCTTTGGCCAATAGTTAGTATGCAGACCCACTCCCCACTAATGCTCAAATTCTCCCTCCCAGACTCCTTGGGGAGGGAGAGGGGATGTCTAATTCTCCTGTGACAAGAGAATCACACTGCAAAACTGATGGAAGCCTGTGGTACTTGTAGTTCTCTCTGCCTAACACAAACCGCAGGTGAGCACACACATACAGATGGAATGCAATTCCACATACTTGAGCGAAGTCTCGCCGCAGCCTTGTTCCTGAGGACCTGTCGGAGGTGTATGGATAAACACCATATAGGCTGCTCTGTTAGGTAACATACATTTAGGCAGATCTGCATTGATTTGTGGACACACAGTGGAAGGAGAGCAGTAAATACACTCCACCCACCTGAGCTGCTCATTCTGTGTTCACATGTGCCCATTAACGCCCAAGTGCTGTCTGCCTCCCTGTCTCTTTTTTTTTTGGTGCTTTGCAGTTGAGGCTTGTTCTCTACCTCTGACTCAGTGCCTCCTCTCTCCGTCTACTACATCGCTTTAGTTTCCTCTTCACAAATAAAGTTCCCCACTTTCTGTGTTAATCACACAATCAGCTTTTTTAAAAAATGCCTCCCTGTCGCTATTCTCTCGAGCGTTTCACTTTTCCACCGCTGCAGACAATCAACGTCGCTCACTCGCTTTCCTTACTTCATCCCCGTGCTCCTCACGCTCGCGACTTGTTAAAAGCATTCTAATCCCCAGTTTCTAATTCTTTGATACTTGCATTTCCCTCCTCCCTATACTGCCTGTATTTGTGGCAAGGCATCAGTTCTCTCTCCTCCTCAAACCCTCCTTTTCCGCTCCGCTCCCTCTTCACCCAGGCCTCCCACGTCTGTCTTTCTCCCCAAGAAGACAATACTTCCTGGGCAGATCCCCTGGTTACTCCGGCCAAGGGATTAGGGGCCCTCCTCTGGGAGAAGACGTTGCCGTAACCATGGAGGTGGCTCTGTGCCTTATTAGGCACCGCCCTTGTATTTATTTTGGTTCTTAAAAGGTGAATGCACATGTAGGGATGGTCCTGAGCCTATGCCGGAGGGATAATCTGGTCACAGTGGATGCTCTCTTACCCACACATGCTCCCTTTGCCTTGCTCTCTGCACTCAACTGACCCCCGGCACCCAATGATAGACAGTGATCAGTGTCCACCCAGTGCCAGAGCCCTTGTAAAACAATGAGGCACTCACATGAGGCCCCGAGGCCTGTGGGGCCTTTGCCCAGCCCCACAAACAGAAGGCATTCCTAAAGCATCTTTTAGGAGCGGGAACATGAGGTTAGAGGTGACGAAGACAAGGCCGTGGAGAGAAGAGGGAGAAGGGGGATGGAGGGATAATCCCTAGTTTTGTCTAAGTCTGCAGAAAAAGTAAACTTAACATAGTGACTAAACACATCCAAGGAATAAATTAAGAGCCATGAGAGAAAGAGACCAAGCGCAGCGTAAACTCCATAGCGCTGTCATTCAATGTTTACATGAACACGGCCATCTTTCCAACTATGTCCAACCATGTCAGGCCAATTATATGATTTGTCTTCAAATGCTGAGCTCGGTATTATAACATGCAACCTGGGTAATAGGTCCCCACTACTGCCCTGGGTTATTCTGCATTCCAATCTCAAATGTAATCTCAGCACTGATTGCCACGCTGGCCTAGTTACCGTTGTTGCTGTGGGCTGGAGGCGCGGTGGGTTGGAAGCAGTGGGCAGCGCGAGGGTTCAATTTTTAATGCGCGCTGCACAGTATTGCTATTTGCAGCGGTGTTCGTACAGAGCGTGCTGTGGGCGTGTGAAGAAGGTCTCCTTCTAAGCTCATTGAGAAGAATATCTCCCCCCTCAATCCCCCTTCAAAGGCGAAACATGTAACATACTCCTACATGTGTCCAAAAAAGCGATTGCCCGACATCGGTGCTTATTTTGTATTGCAGGCTGCCTGTGAATGCAGTATTGATGGGCACCTACCGGCCTGATTGGTGGTGATGTTCACCGCGGAGAACTGGGGCGGATGGGGGCTCTTGCTGGAGACGCCGTTGACCGCCTGGATCTCGAAGCTGTACTGCGTGTGGGCCTGCAGGTTGCGCACGGCCACGCGGCGCTGGGTCAGGCCCAGGTGCCGCGGCGAGATCTCCACGTTGTCGTCGCAGCGCGAGCACATGCCGCGCTCCGGGAGGCACTTCTTGCAGATCACGTTGTACAGGGTGTCGTCGCGGCCGCCCAGGTCCCGCGGGTCGCTCCACTCCAGCACCAGCGACGTCTCGTTCACGCTGGAGATGACGCTGCGCGGCGCCGAGGGCACGGCTGCGGGGGGGGGGGGGGGGGGGGGGGGGGGGGGGGGAGACGGGGGAAGGAGGTTGGGAATGAGAATGAATTTAATCTCCGTGCACAATAGGTGTAAAGAAATTTGTCTTGGTGACAGTACAGAGACACGCTGACAATGGACAAAAAACACTGTTTACATATCATTATGCTCACATACAGCCATTATTCCAAGCTGCTATCAACACAATTCACCGCCCAAGATTTTGGTATTAGGACTTTTTTCTTGCATTAACTAGAACATTTTTTCTTCTATATAACAAGACTGTTCCAACGCTTTTTGCAGAAAAAAGAGGACAGGAGTTCAAATTTGAATTGCATGCTCATTTCCACCACGCTGTGTGTGTGTGTGTGTGTGTGTGTGTGTGTGTGTGTGTGTGTGTGTGTGTGTGTGTGTGTGTGTGTGTGTGTGTGTGTGTGTGTGTGTGTGTAAAATGCTGGGAGGGCCGAGCAAGACTAACTATTGGCAGAGCTCTGGCAATTCTTATCCAATTACCGGGGCCTTATCTCTCGCTGCACTGTGAGGGAACCAGCCCCCCACCACAGCAAGAGGAAAAAAAAGGATCCTCTGCTCTCTTCAGCAGTGAATGAATTAACTCCCGCGTGTGCCTGTTTTAACGAAGACACTGCGACGGGAAAACGAGCGGCAGAAATGAGCACGGGCCGCGACGCCAGCGCGGGGAAGTGCTACATGATAAAGCTTCGGATAACGCTGGGAAAGCAAGCAGACGTGTTTGCCGTCTGTGTGGTGCGGTGGGAAAGCACACCTCAGAGCCTTTATCAGCTTCTGGAGGCAGCTTTCAAATCTAGCTCGGTGCTTAGCGGCGCGTTTGACTGTGGCTTGGCGTCTTTACTCACTGCTGCAGGGCGAGTCGGGGGAGTCGGCGTCCGAGCGGTAGTAGCCGTTCCGACAGGAGCACACGCTGGCCGCCCCCGAGGTGGCGCGGCTGTTGGCCGGACACGGCTGGCAGAAGACCTCCCCCTGCTTGGACTTGAAGGTGCCGGGGCTGCAGGCTGGAGGCGGGAAGATCGACAAAGGAGGTGATCGACTGATCCGTTTCCGATGGGAAAGCAAAGCACACCGTTGTATTGTCTTACGCGGAGCCTGGTTGATAACAGCCTGTATAACTGCCTATCTCCATTTATAGCGCCTCTTTGGATGGTCATAACTCAGGTGATAAGTCGCAGACGTCCGGGGGAGCGGTGACAGCGGCTCTGTGATCGCCAGCCATCAGGCCGGCTCCATGTCTTTGATAAACGGTCTCGTTAAAAGATGAATGAGCGCGCCGCGCCGCTTAATGAGGGGGACGAGCGCGGCTGAGACGAGCGGCGGTTACAGGGGCCAGTTGATTAGCCGACCGGCTAGTGCGTGAGCTTGTCAATGTCAAGGACACCCTGCTGTGTTTGTCCCCCGCAATGATAATCATCACCGCGGCCCCTGGGCTTGTTTTTCACTACCTGTTAACAGCAGCCGAGTGTGGAGGTCGAGCCCAGCGCAGACCACTTCCTGCTCCCGCTGTTTGCAAAGCTCAATATTGGCACAAAACCACCGGTGGACTCCGCCGTGTACACTATCGCTAAGTGTATTTGTTCTTCCACCATTAATCAGCTTCATCCACACAACAGGAAGTACCGGCTGATAACCAGATAAGAAGCGACCTTCGGTTTCACCAAGCAGCAGAACAATTTCTTTGTTCGTGACCCGTAGCAAGGTCGTGTAAGTTCACCCAATACAGAATAAATGACGGTATTGGTTTCTGGACACGTCGGCCCGAAGATGTCGACCGAGTTTTCCCATTAAAAGAAGCGCTTTTGCTGACCAGCGACTTCCAGAGAGCGAAGGGGTCATCCTCTCCCTTTCATCCATTTTCTCCTTGGAGCAACTACTAAGGAATGATGGAGACAGCAAGACAAGGGGCCCGAGAAAAAGGGAGGAAGAGGTGGAAGCATAGAAAATGCTAATCCTGCAGGCGCTTCTCCCCCCACTTCCCTGCTCCCCTGTGTCTTATCCTCTCATGCAGAACATAGAGCTTAAGGAAGTGATTAGAATGAATGCTGAAATTGGAAAGTGCGGAGCATGGAGAAAAAAGTAAAGAATTTTGGAGGGGTGAAAAATGTGCAGCAAATGAGTGGAAAGGCAAAAAAAAGGCTCATTGATTAATATTAATGCAGTCATCCTTGCTGCAACTGTGGTGGCGTATTAATGAGCGCGCCGGCCTTCGGATCAGGCTAGAGGTAAAAAAGAGAAGCCGTGAGGAGGAAGAAGACGCTGTTGCACGAGGACGTGACGGCAGCGAAAGGGAGTGGATGACGGCGCGGGGACGGACGGAGGGAAGTAAAGCAGCGGGCGTGAGGAGATGCGAGGAGGAGAGAGGAAGATTTATCCCTCGCTTCGCTGCGAGGCCTGATTAGAGCACATTTCATCAGGGTCCCATCGCCAGGGCTTTAACCCTGAGCTGCCAGGGACAAACAAATGAGTTTTTAACCGCCCGCGCCGCGCTCCAGATTTACTACACTCGCTCGCCCCCTCCCTCCCCTCCCTCCCCCACGCCGACGCACGCACGCGCGCTCGCCTCCTAAAGGTCAGTGCGCATTCGATATCCGGGGCCTCTCCCCCCAGAAGGTGCCGGCGTGAAACATCCACCTGCTCTCTGCTTGATCGCCGGCTCCACTGCCTCGCTGGGAGGGGGCGAGCGAGGCCTCTGGACCCGGGCGGGCCGCCATTACACGCAAGCCGCACATGCGCAGGCACCTTGCAATCAACCCCAGTGATGATCTCCACCCCTCTGCCTCTCTCTCTCCCCCCCGTCGCTCGCTCTCTCCGTTTGACCTACGATCCCGGAGCCTTATTTTACGCCCCCATGCCCCCGGGACACACACACACAAACACACACTTTCCATTTTTCTTTCCCCTGTCCTCCTGCTGTCACATACACTCCATTTCATCTGAGACCTTGTTGTTTAAATTCACCTTGTTCTCAACCTCTGTGAACCCGTCATGTTTTCCATCAGACCTGAAACCATCACGGGGCCTCCCAGCTCTCATAAACAGACACCCTCCCCTGCATTTCCATTTATTTAGCTGCCAAGCGAACCTGAGGTCATAGGAGTGAACAGCTGCCTGCCCACAGTGTCATCGAGTGTTTATTAATCCAACTTGTAGTCGTTGGATTAATGTGTCAAAGGATACAAGGCACATAAATGGCTCATAATAATGTGGCAGCTGGACACTCCAGTGACAGAGAGAGTAAACTGTAGCCAAAGCAGAGCTGATTAAATCAACAATCTGTGTCCACAACAGTGGTGTTGTCCAGATGAAGTGTCCTTCAGCGAGACGTCGAGTCGCTTGCGACTCCGTCATTGTGATGCTTTCTGCATGGGCACTGCGTAAAATGTAAATGCAACTTTCCTCAGCAGCAATAATACCATACATTATTGATCGCTTGGGGAAATCCCAGCAATCCCACATCGTCTTTCAGGAACGTCAGCAAGCTACAAATGTCATGCTGCTCAATAGATGTTGCATACATTTGTTGGCTTCTTCCTGACACTGGGTCCGATTCCTGTCTGTCATGTTGATGCAGATCTCATCTCGATTCTAGAATAATTCACTACTGAAAATAGGACTGTGCTGTGAAAGCCCTCACCTTGACATTGGGTTTCCTTCATTGCCGGCTCAAACCCAGCTGCACAGGTGCAGGCTCCCACCGGGACCATCCACTCCCCGTCCCCATTGCAGTAAAGCTTGAGTGGCACAGAGACCTCCAGCGCATTGGGGACACAGGTCCCCGGCGCGATGACCAGGGACGTGGCCTCGGCCCCGGTCGCCGTCTCCGGGAACACGGCGAAGTTGGCGATGGTGGTGGAGCACTTCTTGTAGAACACCCTCACTGAGATGAGCGACATGCAGGCGCCGAGATCCTGGAAGGCCAAGTAGAAGCCCGCCTTGGACAGCGGCCCGAAGCTCCGCACCTTGGTGTTGACGCGTCCGGACTCCAGCATGGAGAAGCTCTCGTCTGGAGCGATGGTGTCCACCTTCACGTAGGGGTTCTCCATCCAGAAGGGGCTGGTGGCCGTGGCGGAGTCCGAGTCGGACTCGTAGTAGAAGAGGTTGAAGGTCTCTTTGCAGGAGCCGGGGATGTTGGGGATGCTGTTGCAGTCGCGCACCGTGAACTTCATCTCCACGTACACGCGCAGCACGTCCTTTCGGGGGATGAAGTCGCTGCGCAGCCAGTTGTTCTGGTTGAGCTCTCGTACGTTGCAGACTTGGTACGTCCGGATGGGGTTCATGGCGTCGTCGTAGCCGCTCACCTCCTCCCACTGCAACGAGAGCGAGACAGTTTTGTTTGATGCTTGGAATAGAACATTCATCCTTCTTAGCAGCGCCCTGCATTGAAGATGGAGGAACTATTTTTAATCATGTCGCACGATCAACAACAATGACAGTGAGAGGCCAGAGGTCGGGACCTAGAGGGAGCAGGTATTTTCAATTACACTCCCCTGCCTTTGTCGTGTTGCGCCTTTCATCTGTGCTTAGCGTAGCGAAGAGCCAGGGACGAAGTCTGCGAATTCATCACAATTACTGCAACCTGTCACCTCGCCACAGAGCCACCGCGGCGTGTTTACCTCCTATCTGTTTGGGAGTCGCAGCCTCATGGCTTCACAACCAATTACGCTTCAATTACAAAGCAATGATCGCAACGTCCTCTAATAAAGACGGAGGAAAGGAGCCGGTTAACCTTCATGCTTTTCTGTCTTTACACACTTCATCTCTCAATGCTACTACAGTACCCAGGGGGTGAATTACTCCGGATAAAATGGGATTAAATTTTCTAAACTTTGATTACCAGCTTCATTAAATGAGCCAAAGCAAACTAGACTGTAAAAGTGTTGCTGCGAGACACTGTAATCTAATGCATTTTTCAATCTCGAATGAGGACACCACGATTAAATAGTTTCACTTCAAATAGCGATTCCTGTGTGTATAGTATAACTGCATGTGTGTGCTGAGGGATCTGCTCCCCTTTCCTATTAGGCATACTGTGCATTTTATTTTTTTTTAGCAAAGCCAAGGCCTTCAAAGTGTTTTCATAGCAACTTTCAGATACAAAGGCCCAGCGCTAATGTTGAACACGAGTCATGGCGTTAAAGCATGTAAAAGATGAGGATGATGATGAAGCACAGCATTAAGGAAAGCCAGATTCAATCTTAGCTAAAAGTGCTGCCACTAAGTCACTACATGAATTGATGAGATTGAACCTGCAACCTTGAAATGACACTTCACACAGCTCTGCCACTATCAAAACCACCAAAATGCATCAAGTCTTAAATGCAAATACACAAATGTCTCTTGGGACAGAAGTTTGCCTTAAAACATTTGAATTTCTTGCTCTCTGGAGCCAGTTGTTTCCATCTGAGCTCTGAGCATCTTAATTAAGGCTGCGATATGGATGTGGTGGAGACAAGGCTATTCATCCAAGACCCTGGAGGCCGTGAGGGAGACAGAGAGAGAGCGGGCGTAGCTCAGCGGTGGCGTGAAACCGATGGCCCCGGCCAGAACGGGGGAGACCAGAGGGAATCGATAATCACCAGCCAGGTCAATGGGACGGCTAAATGCATGAAGTGTCAATGGGTATTTAGTTCAGTGTAATAAATCACCCACGGTGAAACAGCACTACAGCCAAGTGTTTATGGGCGTGTTTGTGTCAGACTGTCTGCTGCGTCCTATGGGTGTGTTTGTTTGAATATAGACAGAGCATGTACGTGGGCTCTGACCCTAAGAAGCGCGTGCGTGTGTGTGTGTGTGTGTGTGTGTGTGTGTGTGTGTGTGGGGTCACTCTCAGGAGACACGCACCGCTGGCCGAACGTTGTGAGCGCCTGCTTACTAAGCCTGAATGAATTAAGCAGGTCATGGGGAGAAGGGTCAAGTTTCTCAACACTGATCTGAAAATAAACCATTATGCAAAAATCCTACCCGTCTTTTTTTCCATTGGCGTCAGAGTTTTAACGCATCCTCATTATCATTCATTCAGTGACATTTTTGTCATTTTTCTTAAAGCACCAATGGGAAAAAAGCATCTTGGTTGGTCTGCAGCACTGTTTTATGGGTCTTATATGGATATTTACCTTTAAATGAATTCATTGTCATCATTCTTTGAGTTTAAACAAGTATTAGATTTGGGCATTAACTGAAACCTACAACTCCAACAGACTCTGTCCTGGCGATTAGGAAGCTTTTATGTTTCGTGTTGTGAGTGTAAATACTTCCGAGGCTAATTTTTGCTTGTTCATAACATGTCACAGCAAGATGGGGGTCTGTGAAGCAAACTCAAATACACTGACAACAGTTATTATCTCCACAAGCTAACGTGGTCTAGTGTTGTTGGTACAGCCATGGAAAACCCTGATAAGCGTCATAGTTCACGTTATAAGATGGAAGTTCCCTTTCAGATCCCGTCTGCTCTGAAAGACAATCCACGCAGCATGTGGGAAGACAGACACTCAAAACAGGGAATCGCAGTGAAACCCGGGTATAAAAGCAGCCGGAACCAGATATTGTGGGTGTCAACATGCTTATGTATGCATGCGCACACTCCAACACAAAACATGCATGGATCCTGCGGAGGGGCCGCGCATCGAGGCAGACGGCGACGCCAGAGTGCAGACGCAGAGCGGGCGCCCGCGGCCGCGTGGGCGGTGTCCAGCAGAACCAGCGTACGTGTGCCGGATCGGAATCGACCCGAACGCAGACGCAGCTCGCGCTCCCCGGTGACGCTGGCCGTTTCATGTGTGCGTGTTGCGCAATGCTGCAACAAGACGGAGACGCTGTGCCTCAGACTTGGCTGGACTGCGTCCCGTAGAGAGTCTTCTTCCTTTAAAATAGATTTCTCTGCTGTCTGTAGTTCTGCGCCGTCGGAACGCTCGCTTGTAACGACGGCTGCGACGGTTTCACGCGACAGCGTCTCAACAGCGCGCGAATACAGAAAAGAGGCAAGACCAGAGAGGACTTAATGTTTTTTTTTTTGTTTAGAATAAGAAAGAAAAGGAAGTGAAACGTGAAGGGGGAACTTCCAGTCGCACAGGTTTGGGAGACATCTTCCGTTTGGTAAAAATAGAGAGAAAAGGCTACACACTGTATGTGTGCAGCATCTGCTGTGCGTTTGCTTGGAGAAGCAGCAGGACGGGTTTTTTTTTTAGTTTGGTGCCATTCTGGGACCAGTGGGAGCATCGGTGCTCCTTTGTGACCGGGGCAAGGGGATTGGGGGGGGTTCTATTGATTGGTGCACCAGCCGAGGTGGCTGGTGTGTCTGGCTTCATTAGTGCTTAGTTACTTGGAAGTAAAGGGAGGGAAGAATGGGGAAGAGGGCGGGCAGCTTCAAACAGCTGGGGCGGAATCTCGCTCAAAGTGTGTTGGGGTTAAAAACAAAATATAAAAATGGGGGGGGGGGCAACCTTTTAAAACACGGGGGCTAAGTCACTGGACCACACAAAGGCGAGGGGAGGAGTGCTGGGGGTCTTTGAAGTGTCGCTGAGGAGGGGGTCACGACTCTTTCTGCTCCTCTTTGGCCCATTGTGAGGGGCACATGGGAACGCACGGCCACGCTGTCACCGCCACCTTTGTGTGCGCTAGATTTGGGCGCCTGGACGTGCAACGGGTCAGCGCCAGGAAATATCTCAGCCCTTAAAAAGAGTTCTCCATGAGGAAGCTGACACTTTTAATGTGTCCTGAGCGCACAGAGGCAGAAGGGAAAGGAGCATCTGCAACGGGGCGGGGCGGCGAAATTGGATGGCGGCGCGTCTTTTTCTCAGCCCTAAGAAGCGCATCCTGTTGAATGTTAAGCGTTTCCTGTCGAGTGATTTACCGATGGAGGTGAAGCGCGATGGGACGGACCGACAGGACGTTTCAGCCGCCAATAAAAAGCATCAAAGTCACTCGCTGCCCAGTGAACTCACCCCAGTCTCAGGATGCGCGGTCCAGGCTAATTCTGTCGTGGCCCACTTCGTGTCCATCAGCGTCTCTGTAAACAGACACAAAGTAAACAAGCAGGTCAGACGAATGGGAACAGTGGAGGAAAATATCAATCAGACTGGTTTTACAATAACGTCATAAAACAGTCACAAAGGTCGCCGGCGTAAAACAACACTAGACTCAATAAGGGGAGAAATTGCTGCTCGTGTGAGTGGGAGAGCACAATGTGCGTAGCTGTGCGTGACAGGAAGACGGAGAGGCGGCGGCGGCGGCGCGAGGCCGATGCAGTCGGGTGACGCGCGACGGCTCTGTGACACTTTACTGCAGCTCCTCACTTCGCTCATTAGTCTTAATTAGACGTTGGCTTTTAAAGTGGGGAGAGGAAAAACGTGGACTTTCGCTGGGAAACAGCTCTGCTTCCCATGGGGCACTGAGACACACACACACACACACACACACACACACACACACACGGCGCGTAACAAGTTGTAAAACTCCACAAGATATATAACCCAACAGAAGGCTTGAATGGAGAGGGCGGTAATAAAGTTAGGTGTTACAGGAGAGGAGCCCTTGAGTGGAACAGAGGTTAATACACAATTGGATTCGCTGCCCGTCGATACAACTCGCGCCCTCTTCAAGCCTACCTTACTTTTGACGCCTAGCCCTCGACAACGTGGAGAGGAAGGCAAACACTGCGTAAACACACACGCAGAGCGTCACGGTGAGAGCGGCGGAGGGCGGCTGTGAACGTGGAGCCTTTCACTGCGAGGCGCTCAAGGCACGGTTTTGCAACCGCCGTGATTATCTCAACCACCGCGCTGTTCTACAAGGTAATAAACCATGATGAAACGGCGCTGCCAGAAGCCGAGGACGGCCCATTTGTTCCTTTTTTTTTTCCTCCAGCAGACGCATGGGAAAGTGAAGGAATCTGCAGCCGCCACCGTCGTGTCTGTCTTTCTCGCCACCGTCTCCATCTTTGCTCTATATAGATATCGCGCTCTTGCTGGAGGAAGCACGGTTTCACCGCCGCTTCCACAAACACCTCGCGCGTTCAAGAGCAGCAGCGGGGACAAACACAGACGGCCTCAGACCCAACAAACGCCCTCATGACCGATGTCTAGCTCCGCAGACGCGGCGTGTTCTCACAGGGAATCCTCACTCAGCCCGGCCCCCCTCCACCCCCACCCCCCAGGACGCGAGGGCAGTGACTGTGACGTGCATGCGTCTATTACTGAGGTTTAAAAATACCAGAGCAGAAGGAAAGACACCTCCTCGTGCAAAAGAATTATATGCACGGATACAGAAAATAGAGTCAATGTTTGAACTGGTCTGGAAGCTGTGAGTGTGGGAAATAAAGCTGCCCAGGGTCCAAATATACCGCCCTGGTCTTAGTGGTGAATCACAAAGGCGCGTTGCATTTTACGGGGAGCTCTTTTTGGACCGTGTGAGAGGAGTCGCTCCCGTCACCGGAGCAAACAGGCCACCGCCGCTGTTTTCCTCCCGTAAAGCGTGTCAGCGCACGTCGCAGGACTTCCTGCGCCTGGCGCCGCCACAGTGCGTGATCCCGAGTCTCTCGCTGACGGCCGCGCTGGTGGAACCGCGCCGCCTCCGCAGCCCGTTGGTTGTTATGAGTGCGACGCGGCCCCGAGTGACACGCGGGCGCGTCACCAGAGCTGACCTTGCTTTAGAATGAATGAAATATAATGACACACAGGAAGAGTCACGGAGGGGAGGGAGGGTGAGTGGGCGAGTGGGGGAGAGAGAGAACGAGTGAGGGCAGAAACAAAGATATGCAAAACACACACACACACACACACACACACACGCATTTGCAGGACTAACCCTTCCCTTCTCGATGGATCTTTATTGTTAGCCATACTGTGTGTGTGTGTGTGTGTGTGTGTGTGTGTGTGTGTGTGTGTGTGTGTGTGTGTGTGTGTGTGTGTTGCGGCAAAGCCCTGCATTGTGCACAAAGTGGAGCCAATGGGCCAGAGCTAAAGCACTGAATGACCCCAACCAAACCCAGCCCCTTCCAAAGAATGTGTGTGTGTGTGTGTGTGTGTGTGTGTGTGTGTGTGTGTGTGTGTGTGTGTGTGTGTGTGTGTGTGTGTGTGTGTGCGATTCCTCCAATGCTGATTTGTCTCTACAAAACTATATTGGTATGAGTGAATATTGCAGCGGGCAGCAGATGCAAACGGCAGCGATTATGAGTGCACAGCGAATTCAGGCACCTGCACAGTTGCAGAAAACTGTGCCACACACACGCACTGTCACACACAATAAAGCAAACCCAACCGCTCTGGAAATAAAGTGCTGTATGCCCACGCATCAAGCAGCTGTTTGCGTGTGACAAACCAACAGACTCGTGCTTCGCCGATGATAAAGGATGAGAGAGAGGCTGAGTGCGACAGATTAAAGACAGAAAGGTATTTTTTTAAGCAAACAACCTTTGAAAGCGCCTGAGAGCGCGCTGGCGGCTCGCCTAATGGGACGGGTTGAGAGACACACAAAAGAAAAAGGGAAACCAGAAAGACGGGTCGAGGGAGAGGCGTCCGCGGGACCCTGGTTCACGCGGTGTTGCGGCCTCATACGCGTCCAATCAAGAAAGTGTCAAATGAAGAAGAGGAGCGAATCAGGATCCGTCCTCCTCACGCGCACGCTGCTCCTCCGCTCCCCTTCGTCCCTGTGAAATAATGGAGCGGACTCCCCCCGGTTCCTCGCTCCCCCCCCCATCCATCCCGCTCCCTCTCTGACCTCCTTCCGTTGCCGCCGTGATGGACGGTGACGCGCCGTGTACGGGGGAATGTTTTCTGACCTCCCACCGCTCGCGAGCACTACTTAATTAGCGAGTCGGTGTTTGAGCAACCCGAGGATTGCTTCAGTAAAGTGTTATTTATGATAGAGGTCATGAGCACCTGGGATTAGCTTCACAAACACGGGGGGGGAAACGACAGTGACATTTGTTTTCTCTGCGTGCTCTGATTGTGTGAGAAACATCGCGCTGCAGAGTCGGGAGAGATCACATGCGCTCCGATAAAAAAATATACACGCATATGTACACACACACACAAACAAACACACACACACACACACACACACACACACACACGCATGTCAACCCCTGCACTCTAATCCTGTAATGACAGGGCAGGCCTAATAACAGGGGAGGGCACTGAAGCATTCGTCCCTATGGCCGCATCCAATTCACACACACATGCACATAAACGCACACAGCACCCAGGGTTACAGCCCTCTTAGAATATTTCTTTGTTCAAACAAGCAGACTTCTTAAAAGAGCGAAAAAGGAGAAGGGCCCAAAGAGGAAATGGGAAGAAAGGCTATTATTGAGAGAGAGGAATGCGCCGTCGTTCCACCCGAGTCCTCGGGTTGCAGAGAGCAGACAGGTGAGGGATTTAGCCATGACTGCTTTAAGCTTTTTAGCATGGTCGTCTTTGTTAGCGTGACCCTGGGAGTTGACGACTGACGGATAATTGAGGCGAACCCCGGGGGCGAAGCTCCGAGATGCGTCTCGACAGCCTCCCGGGTACGAGCGCCGCGCCGCACGCGATGAAGCGCTCGCCGCCGCGTCCTCCTGTCGATCCGTAGGCGGAAACGCACAGCGGCTTCTTCTCGTGCGTGGAACATGACGACGGCGCGATTTTGTTTTCCGTTCGACAAAAAGAAATGTAAAAAAAAACTCAAAACGCCCTTAATGACTCCTTCCCCGAAAATCCCTCCCCTCCGGCCCCTCCACCAGCTAATTACCTTCTCCCACCTCCACCCCTTTGCTTTTGTTGTGCTCCTCTACAGTCAAACGGGCCAAGCACATGGCAACCTGGCATGGGGTCGCTACTCCATTAAAATACTATGGCGTCTGGTTGCCAAACACTCCAGCCCCTTGTTTAGCCACGGAAACAGCGAAATGTGTCAACATTGAGAGCGCGGACCCCACGCTCAACTTATTAGCGCTATTAGCCTGATTGCTTTGTGTGCGATCTTTGTTGGCTCTGCCTTTGTCGTCCGGTGTGAAGCCGAGGGAGAGGAAGAGAAACATTGAATTAAAAGCGAGAGAGAGAGAGAGAGAGAGAGAGAGAGAGAGAGGCCATTCAAATTCAAATAGTCCGAGCAGCCTTTTCGTCTTTGTGCGGGGCCAGAGTGCGATGATTAGGAGAAGTCCCCTCCATTTTATGGCAAGACCTCCCCTTCAGCCTTCACACACACATACACACACACACAGTCGCGGTAATTGGTTGCCCGACACGGACGAGCCGAGGAGGTGATTCCTCTGTGGAATTCCTGAAGGGACTCGCCTCCCGTGACAGACCCCTCCTCCCGTCATCGCACACACACGGACGCCATCCTGCTTCCACTCGCTGTCAGTCACCTCACAATGGCTGTCACACAGGGTGTGTGTGTGTGTGTGTGTGTGTGTGTGTGTGTGTGTGTGTGTGTGTGTGTGTGTGTGTGTGTGTGTGTGTGTGTGTGTGTGTGTGTTCCTTCTACCTTTACGCCTCTTCTCTCGTCTCCCTCTCACTCAGTGGAACTCTTGTATCACCGAGGCCTAATGAACGCAGCTCCTCGCCCTCTGCATTTGTCACCGGGACTCGGCTCTCAATTATTTTCCTCCTCTCCGTCGATAACGTGGGCCAGTGTGCTGCTCGGCCCGTTGCGCCTGCGGAGGCTGCTTCTAACAAGCAGCTCTCACCAAACGACGCCGGGCGATAAATGAGCATGACACAAACACAACAATGTCCTTTTTTTGCAGCTTTGAGGGAGTGGAGCAGTGCAAAGCAGCTAACATGGACAAAAGACTGATCATAGCAATATTGTTAGTTAGTGCAGCTGCTTTCAAATCACACACACTGTGTAGATGTGTGTTTGTAATTGTGGGTGGCAACAAAGGAGGGCATCGGCATCGGAGAGGCTCATGAAGTCTAGTCCTGTACTGGATGGAAGGGGCCTCTGTCTCTCCCCTCCCTCTGCTTTCTTGTTCACTCACTCACTCACTCGCTTGCTCACTCACTCACTCACTCACTCACTCACTCACTCACTCACTCACTCACTCACTCACTCACTCACTCACTCACTCACTCACTCACTCACTCACTCACTCACTCTGTCGCCTTTCTCTCATCCTTTTCTCTCTCTCTCTCTCTCTCTCCCCATGCCTTTCTCTCACTAACTCACCTAATTACAAAGCACAGAGGATCTGACTAACAGGTAGCCCTAAGGGCAGCTGTCTACAAAACCAGGTGCGCCTCCCTGTGTGTGTGTGTGTGTGTGTGTGTGTGTGTGTGTGTGTGTGTGTGTGTGTGTGTGTGTGTGTTACTGAGTTACATTTAGAAAACTGAATCTAACTGACAGTAAACCAGCAAACTCTCTTAACCTCCAGCTCTCATCAAATCCCCCTCTTCCTCCTTGTGTCTATACATGAATGTGCACATTCTCTCCCTTCTGGCTTCGACATCCTAGTTAACCAGCACTCCAGCCCTCACCCAGCATTCACAGCTGTTTGCATTGTCCCATGGGTCCACTGAATGGCCCTGTGTTTATTACGACCCCTTCATCAGCAGTACTGACAGCGCAACACACACACACACACACACACACACACACACACACACACACACACACACACACACACACACACACACACACACACAGTCCGTGGCAAATAAAACAATTAATCATTTTTTTATTAGCTACTTGCTTCCTGCCACTATTCACGTCTTAATGGGGAATCAGGGGGGAATCATGTGTAGCGTTAGTGTCCAACCAGCTGACACAGCACTGTTTTAAATGTACCCTAAATAAACCTGCAGCCTTTTAGCTGCTCTTTCATTTGTCATACTGAGAGCGTACAGCAGCGTAAAAGCTTTTGTTCATCACGCCGTTCCACCTTTGGATTTACAGTATGCCTCAGTGTGCCGCTGCACCAGCATGGACGTAATCGCCCTCGCGTGTGTTTACTGATCCCTCCAGACTGTTGGTGCTGACTAACCTAACTTAATAACAGAGTCCCGGCTTTTTGTCTGAGGCCAAACCACCTTTTTTTTACAGTCAAGCCTCTCTGGGTGACGTGAAATTTACTAGCTGCCAATGGCTCTGAATCTTTTTTTCAGAGTCATCCCAGCCCCTGCTGATTTACAACACCGAGATGTTTGGCCTTGACGTATGAAATCTAATTAGGGCTGTCTGCGTTTTAACTCACCTCTTACTGGAAACAGAGCACGGGGGCCGCGTGTTTTATGTCGAAATCTTCTGAAATGGAAACATGCTCCTACTTTTCTTGGAAATTAGGAAATATCACCCAAAACAACGATTTTCTATTTCCAAAGTGCTATAAATTGTTCAGATGAGTGATAATCTATCAAGAGTTGGTGTCACCACAGCGATCCTTTAGATATGTCACATTTTAAATAGTCACATTCCTCATTTGCAAATGATTAAGGGCACCAGGTCTGCCTGTGTTCAACCACAGCAGGAAATGAGCACAGGACTAGACTTTCCATGGGGGCACGGGATGTTTATATCACCTAACATGGAGAATATTACCTCAACATTTACAGTAAATGTAAACAAAGTCACTTTTCACCTACAGGCCTGTCATTATGTTTTATAATATTTAACGTATCCAGGTTTAGAGTCGTTTGTTTTACTCTGACTGAATGACGTTGCTAAACCAACGCGTGCGTGTGACACACAGATGCCACCGTGCGATTTGGCCAACAACTGTGACTGAAAAATGCAAACAAGCAGGGACGGATCAGGTTTGTCTTCACCCCAAGGATCTGCATATGGAAATTCAGATCCTCTTGTCGAGTTTTGCGCATATTTTTGTGTGTGTGTGCGTGTGCGTTTGTATTAGTCAGCGTAAGAATGGAATGACATCCATTTGGCTCTCTCTCTCGCTCTCGCTCTCTCCGTGTGCACGAGGGAATGTGCCTGTGCCACTACAGCTGTTGATTTCGTTCCGTTTCACCTCACGGTCCCGACAGAGCGGCAATACCTGAGACGCGCTTCGTATTTGAAGCACAATGTAACGTCGCCGCGACCTCAGCGTGCTCTGATTGATGTAGCAGTCGGTCAAGGCACATGAAAGGGAGGCAACGGCACCGCACACATGAAGTGCACATTTCCAGCACCTATAAATAAGACTTCTGTGACACGTACCAAAATAACAAGCAGGCATTATGCCCCCGACATCAGATCCAGGACCGCATCGCTTTAACTGCACATGTTTATAACATATCGTGTAAAATCTATCTTCACTGGGTTGGTTTTTACCAAAGCATTCCATCCTAATACTTACTCATAGAGACTGTACTGTTCTTTAGTCAGCGAAGCATCAATAAAACAAAAGCTATCGAAGAAAAGGAATAATTTAAGGAAAAGTATCATTATTTAATAGCTTTTCAGCTGTTTAAAAATATTAGACTACTTTAGTTTAAATTTTAATTCAACTTTAGTTCAGCAGCAACACATCTCTATAAAACACATCGTTGTATCTATCTGTCTCATGCGCAGAGCACTCTGGCATTCGTTTCAAGCCTTGTTATTGTAGTTCAGCAATTTTCTCATTATATCTTCATAAAGACGGACATAAAACGGGGCAGCGGAGCGATTCACTCCATGAGATAAAACAGTGCGGGAGTTCTTTGATTTGCTGCTGTGTCTGGACAAACCTGCAGACGTGTGTGGCGGTGGACATGGCTGATGAACAAATGGCTCGTAGAGGAGTCGTGTCATGAAATATGTAAACAAAAAGGTCATGAGAATGAAGGGAATCGAAGAGACTGACACGAGGGAGCTATGGTTTAGCCCATCTCTATAAAGGGACAACATATTCTAGAGAAATAAATACAGATCACTGAGTGTTTGCACAGAATTATTAAAATGGGGCATCCGTGTGAGATACACAACGCCAATGAATAAGAGATGAACCATATGAAGACAGGACGGGAACGTTTGCCAGCAGTTGCCTGCATCTTCTGTGACTTACTTCCATTCAATCTCACATTGAATATGAGTTTATTTGTCAAGATGAGTCAGGGGGAGCGATTCCCAGCTCTAGGTGTGGCTGTCAGCAAAATTTGAAAAAATATATATATTATTGGGCGCACATCACTACGTCTCCACCGGTTTGGGGCGAGAGTGGGAAAAAAAGCAGACGAGTGGGAGTGAAGGAAAAAAACAGGGGGAGGTAAAATGTGGAACAAGAGGTGGGAGAGCCGAAAGAAAGATGAGATATTCAAAGTAGAGACAAAGAGAGAGGGAGGGCACGAAGCGCAGAGAGAGAGATGGGAATGAAAGGCAGTGGGGGGGGGGGGTGTAAGGTACAAAGCAGGAGCAAGGAGAGGATGGAGGCTGGTGCGCGCTCTCCTGTTCTGCTCCTGCGCTGCCACTGTTGTTGGCAGGCTGATACACAGGCCTCCAGAGACCGCGTGTGCGTCCGCGCTCTCTGCGAGGTGCAGTGTGTGTTTGTGTGTTTAACACGCAGCCTGGTGGGAACGCTCGTAGCTCCGTTTCCTGCCTCGGGCCGGGGAGCAGCCCGGCGTCCCCCCCCCCCCCCCCCCCCCCCCCATCCTCTCCATCTCCAGCCCTCCTCTGCTCCTGTGCCAGCCGGGGCATCCATTCAGAGCAGGTCGATAGCTCTGGCAAACACACTGCGTGGAAGATAGCGGCACAGCTTCCTGGACCAAACATATGAAAATGCGATAGCAGCGAGTGTCCTTGGGGAGCGATGTGCGAGTTTCAATGGCAACGTCTCGCTGGTGCCGAGAGCTGTGCTCGTGTGCGACCGGACGCACTCACCTGTTAGAGTGAATGAGCGTTTGCTGGTATTGGTGGAAGATTCTCCACAAGCATAAATGATGCAGGGACACACGCACACACACACACACACACACACACACACACACACACACACACACACACACACACGGTCGCTTCGGTGGCCGGAGCTATTGTGCTGCGTGCGCAGTCGAATTGTGCGTGAGTAGTTACCTCACAGCGCTAATAGCAGGTTTCAGACAATTTTGTGTCGGCAGCGGCTGACTCAACAAACAGAACCCAGTCGCATGGGAACACGGGCCCGTACTGTAGCCTTACGCAACGCTAATGCATACACATTACACACAATGCATCATTTAAACAATGGCAGCACCAGCACATAGAAAACAGGACTGTTGTTAAGACCAGGACGCGCACACAGACACACACACACACACACACACACACACACACACACACACACACACACACACACACACCGCTCCTGTTTGTTCACTGGGGGTGCAGCCTAGAAAGAGCCAGAACCGGGCACTGAATAAAAGCCGTGGCTTTTTGAATGGGTGGAAAGAGCTTAGCAGCCAGCTTTGCTCTTCTGTTTCAATAGAGATTCAGATGGGTCTCACTCACAAACATGCGCCTCTCTCTCTCTCTCTCTCTCTCTCTCTCGCCCTCTCCCACTGTTTTTCTTAATGCAGTCAAATCAGATCACCCGCATGTAACGATGGAGCTGAATCTGCCCATCACACGCGGATACTTCCTGTTCCTCCTGCAGCTGTGTCTGCAGCGAAGGCCAGAACCCCAACGCACGCCACACTTTCCACACGCCGGCGGCTTCCGATGACCTCCGACCTGTCTAAAAAGTACCGCTGCGGTCGGGAGCAAAAGTCTTTGAGGGCTGCTTGTGGCAGAAACCTGCGCAGACAGCGTAAACAAAGAGCAGAACCAGAAAAAGCAGCCGGGGATCCAATATTCAATAAGAGCAGATTCCTACAAGACGAATCAAAGCCTTTTTGGCTCATCAAGCAGCCGCGGATGATTTATGAAGATGTTGCAGGGTAATTATCAACTCAATTATCACCGCCAGTCATGTTAATTTTGCAGGTATGCCCTCGTTTACCTATGAGAAAGAAAAGAGGAAGCGTCGGAAAAAATGTCAGCTGGGGACATTTAGTAGATGAGTAATTACACTCTACCTCCCCGGCACCTCACATACACCCCCCCCCCCCCGCCCCCTTTTACTCTAAACCGCCGGTAGGGAGGACCAGGTGATGTGGCTCCTGGCCCCCCTTTATTCCTATGCACATGGCTGGTACGGTTTACCTGCCTCCCCGGCCATTAGACACTCAGGTCAAAGACACCTGAGAACAAAAGGGAGGTTAGGGCAGTTGGAGCCAGGAATGCAACCTGCCGGGTAGGAGGTGCGAGCGCGTCCCACGCCCCCGCGGCCTTCCTGCAACAGCCGCACACACTCAGATCACATAGAAGCACGCACCGTCCCTATACCTGCGACAACAAAGGCGCCGGGGCGTGGCCCGTGTAGAACAATTCAAATCCTACGGTAGAATGAGACATTACAAACAGAACAGGAACGGGAACAATGGCTCGGAGCCGCTCCGGCACCTCCGCTCCAATCGGACGCTGTTTATATCAAACCGCAGCCCGTCGTGTTTTGTCCTTTCTCTTTTTCTCTCGCGAATCCTTCCTTCCTTTCCTTTCTCTCTTTTATCTCTTCTATTGTTGCAGAGTCACACACAGCCGCTGGGCCACACCCTCCTTCCTTTAGGTGAGCGCGTACGGACTATACCTTTACCGGCTTCCAGTTTCCACGCTGCACTTGGCAGCTTCATCGCATGACACGGATCCGAGCTCATTCCTCTCGGCCCTTTTTTCATTCTTTACACTGTGAACAACGGTTAATGGTCTATGATGACAAACAGCTGTGGACTGATTACTGCAAATGCTTTATATATTTATTTTGGGGACCAGGCTTTTATTGCGCTTCTAAAGCGGGTGGTAGCGGGTAAATGTGTTTATTTGTTATGTGGCGTCATTAAGTTGGAGTAAGAGGTGCAGGCAAGCGATGATTATTATTTATGACTATTTTGTTTTTCGATGTCCCGAACCCACGAACGGCTGCGTGAGATTAATCACATTGATCTGGTTTGGAGTGCGAGCGCTTTCTCACACTATCTGGGTCTTTCCCCCCCCCCCCCGTCGTCGCCACAGAGATTCTTGTCGGACCCGCATTCTTAATCGCCACTCAGTTAATTAATCTCACACTCGGCTTCTGTAATAGCGTGACTCGTTAGACCTCCTCTCCGCAAATGGACTTTGCCTCTTCAGCAGCTACAGGCGCCGGTAATGGACCAGAAGACAGACGTGGAGACGTCCACGAGGTGCCTGGAACGCGGTATCTGCTCGACCCCACGTTTCACTCACACCCGTCTTTATGTTCTTGCACAAAGGCTCACTGTGAGTGTATCGTCGCGTTGCCAACTGCGCCCACGAGCAACGGAACCAGAAAATGCACACGTCAGCTTTAACCATCTGTCAACAGATGCAACAAAATCTTCATGTGACTCCAGAGACGTGATGCAATTTGAAGGGAATACGTAAAAGCTGGAGGTGAACAAAGAGAAGTTTCCAGCTTTTAAAGGTGCCACTTGTTGTATTGCAGCATATTATTATTTTAGGGCAGTGGTGTAATTACAATAATAACCCACATCACTGGTGTGAAAACTGGCAACTCCAAAATACACACCAGGGCATAAACATCATGAGACACAACAATAAGCACCTTTATCCGGCCGTTAGCTTATGGCTTGTCCTGTCGGGGGTTCGGGGGTTGCTGCTGATCCCAGCTTTACAATAATAAATCAAACTTCATCGCTCATAGGGAACTTGTTAGTCATAGAGAAACCATTTTGTTCTTTTTATGTCACACAGAAAGGAGGATGTGAGCTTCCTCCTTTTGCTCACTTGGGAAAGTAGCCAGACTTCAGCCTCGGTCTCACTGCACTCGCTACCTGCTCCCAGCCCTGCTCAGCATTATCTGGTCAGTATCTTGGTCAGGGACTGGAGGAGTCCCAAGCCTTATTACATATTAATGTATTTAACCTATGGAGAAGCCACTCGATAGATAGAATCCGGGCTCTGGGCAATTAAAAGAAATTGACGGATGGACAGACAGTCATCCAATGCTGCTGGGGTCCATATGGCGGGAGCTTTCACAAGCCCACTTCAATTACATAAAGACCTCTGTGCATTGGCATGACACACAGAGGGCCCCAGACAGCAGCAGCAGAGAGAAGGAATAAATCATACAGTGGTTAGTAACACACACACACACACACACACACACACACACACCCGCTGACGCACACATATGCTCAGGCACATGCACGAAAACAGAGCGACTGGCAAGGACACGGGTCCCAGAACGCCAGAACGCAGAGACACGAACACACACGCTGCAGCAGTCGACACAAGCGCGGCCAAAATGAGCTTTCGATCTCACTCTACCGCACATACGCAAACAAAATCTCAACCTGTCATCGGCCCAGCAAGACGGATGTCTAAATAATCGCACATGATTACAGAGGCACTTGCAACAAGGACCCTCGCACACTCCAGCAGGTCCCTTAAAGCCCATCCAGACTGGACTGAACGGAGTGTGTCCTCTGGACATCAGGAAGCAGGAAGCAGGTAGGTTTGGCTGAAGGATGAGGACCAATCAGACGACAGAGGGAGCAGGTGGCTCTGCATTAACAATATTCTGTCTGCATGCTTGTTATTTCCCTATATATGATGTAAAGCTATGGCTGCTTTTCAAAATGTGATCAGTCCGTCTCATGGAATATGTAGGAGGAATGTGAGCTACCTCGGCTAATGTATTATTCAGCCGTCATCGATGTATAACTATAGCTGGCAGTTCAGAGGGAGCGTAGTTTCACCGGTTCCTCCGACGCCATCACCACCTACACAACAGACACACACACGCACACACACACGCGCACACACACACGCGCACACACACACACCACAGCCCCGCTCACAAGACCAGGCACTCATTGATTTATGTGCTGACAGTGCGTGTTTGAACATGCTTGTATGCTCGTACATTCTCCTGTATCTAAAACATGTATTTATGGTTTGCATGTATGTGAATATGATGTATATGTGTATACAACGGGGAATACTGGGTGTCTGGGAATTTCCACCCAATTGCGGAAGTGTTACATTGACTCCACCAACAGAGTGTGTGTGTGTGTGTGTGTGGGGGGGGGGTTGACTTGAATCTGGTGACTTTAGTAAGTCATTTGATTAATAAACTGATTATTCTTAATAATTGTAATAACTTACAGATGGTGACGCGGCAGTTTAAGATGAGTAATAGTTAACTTTTCCATAACTGGCCTCCCTCCCACCCGCTTTGTAACAGCCTGTGGCACATTTAGCTAGTTAAAAAATAACAATCTCAATGTTTATGCCTAAGCTCAGTCGTTAGCACGTGTGTTCAGCTGGGTTCAATTCTGCTGCGGATAAAATCTAAAGGCAACAACAACAAGGTGCAAGTTTGTTTTTCCCCCCAGCTTCAGTCGTGAAAGGAGATGCATCGGAGGCCCGGGCGTCTCCAGCCAAGTCACATGCGCCCCATCTACCTCCAGCACTCAGCCGCAGCCAGACCCCGTGGTGGTCCAAGGGAGCTAGGTGGAGCTGGTAATGCTTCAACCGCAGGGTGTGGATCAGCAACGACCTGATTAGTCATCGGCCCTGACCCTGAGCGAGCCCAAGTGGCTGGAATACAAATGAATCCCCAGGGCTGCTGGGCAGTAAATCTGATTCAGGACCAGTGTTTATGGCATTCAACCCGCACCACACAAGGCCGCCCTGGATGGGCTCACTGACCCTTAACGGTGACTTCACTCAAAGCAGGGGAAAGGCTTTTGGGCGGGGTGTTTGCCTGACTGATGGCAGTTAACAGTAATTATAAGACTGAGGTTATAGGAATGATGTGATGCTTCCAAAACACTTCATTAAAAAGGTGTTGTGAGGTCTACACTGTACATCTGTTATACATCTAGTGCTTGTTTGGGTGAAGCTGTGCGTATCAATAAATTAAATGGGTAAAGCCTTCGCTGCTCTGGGAAACTGTTAATATTTCACCAACATGAAGCCTCTCCGTCTGTTCCTCCTCATCTAACGGCTGCCAGGGCCCAGCACATCCGGGGTGCTCGGCCCCCGGCTTCATAAACAGGTGAGGAATCATTTAAACAGGCCGAGATGCAAATGGGTTTTTGTAAGCGTTGCCTCATTATCTCACTTCATCCACAGACACACAGATCCGGACGCGGCCTGTGTGACGCCAAGGTCGTGAGGGTGCAGACGCGACGAGGCCGGGGCGAGATCGTATAGATCGTCTGGAAGCTGGGCCATTAGCGAGGCACTAATTAGGGAAGACCGAGCGATCCCCAGCAGTGGTCGAAGCGAGGATTCATAAATAAATAAGCGCCGGGGCAGCTTGGCCACTTAATTAACAAAGCGTGAAAAAAAAAAAAAAAAAAAGCGGCGTGAATCCCAGGAGGTGCAAACTCGGTCTGCTTGGGCGGAGGATGGCATTGATTGATGGCAAGTCAAATTGAATCTCTAATCATCATCACCCTTTTAGTTGCCGCTCCCCCGGGGATCCGCCGAGGCCAAAGAGGCACGGGGGAGAATGCGTCTGCAGCCCTTCCCTGACACTAGTGGCGTAAACACCCCCCCCCCCCCCCCCGTTCGCTTGACCATCCCCATCTGGCTGGGAGTTATGTGACCCCTCTGTGCGTTCGCACCCGCACTTTCATGTCCCCGTCGATTGTTTTCACACTGCGCTCGTCTGCGGTATTTAAGGCCTCACACTTAGACCCCCTCTGCCGTCTAAAGCAATATATTGCGTTACAGGCCCCCGTGTGACGCCCACGCCGGCCTCTCTGTGTCTGCGTTCCCTCTGTGCTAATCTTTCCTATTGTCCGAGCTGACAGGCAAGGAACGGGTTCTGTGGAGAAGAAGAAGAAGAAAAAACAGCCAGGGGCGACGATGACACGCTGAAAAAGAAGGAGCGTGTTGCAAACGTGTCTTTGAACCTCTTTCTCCCCTTTGCGGCTTACAGAACACCTTTTAGCCTTTGTGAGACACAGGAAGCTCTTTAAGGGAGGGGCGGATGGAGATCACATGCCTGTTGACTGCTGACACTCATCTCATACACTAATACCCACGGCCAAGACTTTATCAGGACGCGGGCATCGACTAAGTGCCTCCGAGTCGCAAATAACGTGTGTCTGTCTGTTATTTACTGCTACTGCTGGGGCCTGAATATCGCGGGGCCGCGGGATAACGGGGTGAAGAAATTAATACCGCAATTAAGAGCGACTGTAACTGTGATATGCTGCAGTTGCGGAAGACTGGGCTGACAAGAGGCAGAGGGCAGAACGGCCGACAAGGGGGATGATGTGGAGGAACAAAGGTGCAGTAAGACAGTTGAAGAGGGGGGGGGGGGGGGGGGATCACAGGGCTAAGAGCACGGCTGGGAAACGGGACAAGGACAAAGAGATTGACAGCGCGGCTGAAGGGAGGAAGGTAAACACGGAATAAAAGGGCGCTTTGTGTGCGGGGGATTGCGCCTAATGCCCCCGTTTTTGGTGGAAATCCTCGCAGCGCCCTGTTCTTCCTCCTTGGCAGGCTGGAGCGCCGCGCTGTCTGGCTGGCACGCCGGCACCGCGGCTCGGCGATACCTGACAAACCCGCCAAACCGTGTCTGCAGGCACGCGCGGCCCGGCCCACTAAAACCCAGTCAACGCAACGCGTCTGCAAAGGCCCGTTCTCCGTTTAACAAGGCGCTTCATTGTTGACTCATCCCTTTAACCGCCTGTAATAAAAGCACAATGCCTGGATATTGATACGCCTGCAATCACAGCGCATATGAGCGCTTTGTTTATGCACTCACTCACTCTCTCCGCCTTTTGTTCGACTCTAATTATTTCGCTGCCGCTGCCGCTGAATTGCCCGCGCTGACACTGTCGGAGATGGCATCTTGAAATTGCCGCACAGTGTTCCCATTGATTGGCAGCGGCTTCCTCGTCAGGTTCATTAAAACGGAATAACAGGCAGCTTCTTTCTCGACGGCGTCAAAGCCTAGACTTTCATTTGAATGTGAGGATATGCTGAGGTACAAGTCCGAGTCAGGAGGTCACAGTTTCTCTGCTCACCATCTGAGAACCCACCGCTGCTCAAGTCTTCCTCCTCCACCCGTCCTCCTCTGACCGCGGCCACGGCGACCTTCGCTCCGCGAGCCTCCAAACTGCCGAGGAGCTTCACTCGCGCTTTGCGTCCTGCTCTTCCTGCCTCGGCCTCGCTCAGCACGGGCCCCGCCGACTTTGAGGTACTTTAATAACCAACCTCTCTGACTTTGACTCAGTGGGCGGAGTGGAGCGTGGTGAGATTTGGACCCACCCCACACATTGCTCATGTATCCAGGAGAGAGCCCCCCCCCCCCCCCCCCCCCCCCCCCCCCCCCCCCCGAGCAGAACGGGGAGGTTTATGCATCATAGAAATTAAGGGGCATCCCTGGACGCGGGTGAGTTTGCACCTGGCTGAAATCCTGCGCCCGCTATCTTTAGCCGTCCTGTGATGTTGGAATTCAAAGTGCCAACGCCACAGTCTTGCAGAGGTAAAGGGAAGGTCAGATACAGATATCATGCGGAAACTCTTGGAGATGATGCCTTCTTGATCTTTTTTTTTAATCCCTTCTCTTTCATTTCACACACACATACGTTCACACCGCTGCACACCATCAAAACACCAGATTTGTGGGTAACCAAGGCAGATAAGAAACCAGGGCTCTTTGAAGCGCCTGGATGTTCCGAGCCCCTTCTTCCCCCGCTCCCCCGCTGCTCTGCTGGGATGGAGAGAAAGAGGCTGATCGATGGGGTCTGACAGCAACGAAACGAAGGGAATCAGCTGATTGATTCATTAGCGGGACCGTGAGTGGCTGTGAACGTGGGCTCTGACCCTAAGGAGCGTGTGTGTGTGTGTGTGTGTGTGTGTGTGTGTGTGTGTGTGTGTGTGTGTGTGTGTGCGCGTTCGCGTCGGACGAGGTTTGGAGATAACGCGTGCACGCATGTGTGGCGCTGCGTGATTTAACAACTGTCACAATTGACGAGAGTTGAGAGGTCAGGAGGGATTTCCATCGGGCGTGAGGCTAGAGAGGGAGGCTGTTTACGGCCTGACTTGGCACAGAGGGAGGTGGACAGGCTATTTTGTCCGATGCTTTCATCTGGCTCCCTGCAATTAGTCCTTCACAGCCCTTGTTGTCAAATCCCTGGTCAAAGTCTCATCCAGCGACTACCATACCATAGAGTGTAACCATATTTGAACGCCTTGTATCCGTGTGACCCCCCCCCCTTCTGTCTGCTGCTTCACACCCCTCTCATCGCTTCCTCTGAATCCCCACCCCACCCTCCACACCTCCAGCTCTCAGCTCCACCAAATGGACAGGTGTTAGGACCATCTGGGCAACAAAAGAGCAAAAGCAACACCTTCACATTTGCAGGATGACTCCCATAAAATGCCCCTCGCAATAATAACCAGTCGGGCTTTTAGACCTCCCCTTCACTGTCCTCTGAATATTGCACTCACTTAAAAGTCACTGTGTCACTGAGACTCCGCTTCAATTTGAGCTGAGGTTAAATAAATGCTCCACACAGCTGGCGGCGCCTCCAGGAGACTGCAGCGTGGAACCATGGGGATTATGTAAATATCTTGACAAAAGGTCACGCGTGATTGGTGGCGCCGCCACTGAAATATGTTGGATTTACCCTGCGTGTGCGCGTAGACTGTGTTTAGGAGCGAGTTGAGGCTGAGTGTGATAGACTGTGGATAAGGGAGCCGGTTACACCTACTGATATGCTGAAAAAAGGAGAAGGGAAACATATTTAATGGACGCGGGGAGCCCTCCTCCTGCCTGCAGGCCTTTTGAAGTGCAGATGAAGTGCAGGTGGCGAGGGGTGTCGGGGAAGCGCTCAGGGAGAGGTGTAATAGTGGCCTTGTGCACCACGGGAACGCTCACACCCAGACCCCTCGCCAGGCAAAATATACACCCTGTCTCACATTAGAGGTAATCACAGTGGACATTCAGAGCCATCACATCAGTCACGAGTTCAGCTTCTCCCCCCGCAGCAACTGCTCTCCCCACATTCAGGCGCGTTCAGGCGTCTGTGGGAAAATTAGCAAAAGCTGTTTTCCTGCTCTTGAAGGAAACAAGAGCACAGAGCGAGACTCTGTGAGGTGGACTCATCAAACGCACCCCGTTCCCCTCATCTCCTCTCGCATTTAACAACCCTGCCACAGGCTGAAAGCAGGTGATGCCTCGAGCACAGTGTTTTACAGCGGCGTCCACTCGTCCACGCACGTAACTGGCTGTTCTTAAAGACGAGACTCAAAGATCTTCATCTGCAAAGTTTGTTACGAAAGCCTGTGGCCGGTGAAAGCGGGGGTCGGAGGCCGCGAGGCGGATGGAGGCTGCAGCCCAGGTCCTCCGGCGTTTCTGCCAGGAGACGAGCGCCGATGGCCGACGCTCGTCCACGCTGGCGCCCGGCTGTTCCACGGCGGGCGGCACCGCTCCCGGATCCGCAGGTCGGGCGGGACCACGAAAAGAAATCAAGCGCACAGCGCCACGAAGATAGAATCTCCCTGGGCTTTCGAGCCGGTCTTGTTGTGCGAATGTTTGTGTGTGTCGACGAGCTGTGGAGCGTTGCACAGTCGGCCTGTACAAATACACACATCCTCTTTCAGTGTATTTTTATTCACTGGAAAACTAGAGCCCCTGGAGCTTGATTGTGTTAGGACGGCCATTGTTGCAAAGGAACAGGACCAGCCTTGGGGGACAGCCCCGCCAAAATAAAAGAAAAAAACTGAACAGACCCCCTGTGACCTCTGAACAGGGGTCACAAGACATGGGCCGAGTGTGTGTGGGTGCAGGTCTTAACTCACTTGTAATCTGGACGTTTTGACACATGGTAATTTCAGCTGCACTTTATGGACATGCGGTGCAGACAAGGACTATAAAACATCAGCTCTGACGGCCGTTAATATTATGTCAAACATTTCAGCAGTATTTTGAAAGCCATTAATACAGTTCGGCAAGAATCAAAGAGCGGGACGATTCCGGAGTGAGTGAGCCTGACAATGTGAAACACACACACACACACACACACACACACACACACACACACACACACACACACACACACACACACACACACACACAACCTGATCTCTCTCATGACAACACAAAACCGGTTGCGAATGCGTTGTGACAGCTATAGCCCAGAATAAAATAACATGAGAAACGATAAATCTAACATGATTCACATGGGTGTTTGTCAGACGTAATGCCCTACTGTGCCTCCAGCACACACACACACACACACACACACACACACTCCTACCCCCTAGACGTACCACCCATATTGCTCCAAATCTCTCCTCTCATTCGCTTTCTCTGCTTGCGTCTCTGTGTTTGTGTGTGTGTGTGTGTGTGCGTGTGTGTGTCTCTCTCTCTCTCTCTCTCGCTCGCCCTTGTTCTGCTCGACTGGCTGCAGACAGCAGCAGTGTGTCTGTGCGGTGGGCAGGCCCAGACGCATTTGCCCACCCCTGCTTGCTCTCGACAGTGGGTGTCAAAGACCTGCCATCCCACAAGGCCCCTCTGTTGGATGCCAGGACGGACTGCACACGCAAATTCCACACACAAAACAGCCACACGCACACGTAGAGCCCTGGAAAGCCTCCAGAATGTGTCCTCAGAAGATCACACTGTGACAAACTCCTCTGCAGCCACGGCTCTGTTATTAAAGCAGCTCGAGGTGTGTGACGACGGCCGCGTTGCACTGCATTACAGGTTGTTGGCTGCTCAGCTGTGTTGCTGCTATTGTGCACATGTTAACGTGGCTGTTTTGTGGAGCTGAACCACATTTGAAGGTCACTGGAAACCAACACCTGCAGTCTACAAAGCCCAGTGTCATAATGCTTCCTCTGAGTCTTCTCGTAGCTTGAGTTTGTACCAGACCCAGACTGGTCTTTTTAATCTGTAAAGCTCCAGCATAGGAACCAGGCTTGACTTGATGCCGCCTCTCGTTTCATGCTGGTCGGAAGCCGAGTGGACGGCGTCCAGACTTTCAGTGGCCATTCTGCCTGGTTCGCCTTTGGACGTGTGAAGGCCCCTGAAATGGCTGTCGCTGGCGTACATGTGAAATTCCAGCCCGGTGAATCTTTCCGTGCCGCCATTTGAGCCGTGCGCCGTCCATCGGTGCACATGACCTCTCCCACAGGCCCACTGCGTCTGTAAAGTCTGTCAGCTATGCTGCCTGCTCTGGGTCTCTGATCCAAATCCCAACCAACACCAGACTGCGCCCCCTCGTACCATCCCACCCCGGCTCCCAGCATGCCGTCATCCACTCCCCCTTCTTCCTGAGCGCCTTTTACCAATCTGAACCTAAGTCACTGTACATCTGTTCAACATGGCTGCTGCCTATGACCTATAAGTGTGTGGTAGGTCAGTGTACCAAAATAATCCTGATGAACATATTCTGTTGTTGCCTCACGTGCAGTTTCATGTGTTTGTTTGCCTTTTCTGCTTCTATTCCTTATTATTCATGAATACTTACTGGATCATGTTCCTACTGTTCTACAGCTGCACCCATTTGTGCCCTCACACAAATTGGACATTTATATAATAATTATATTTAGACATGACAACAATATAACTAATATAAACAATATAAAATATTATTAATATTATTATTTTATTTTATAATTTATTATATTATATTTTATTTATTTATTTACTTTTTTCACATACTATTATTTTCGAACAATACTTCTATTTTTGTGTAAATATGTTTGGATTGTCTTTGTGTTATTTTACTTATTATTATTTAATTAATTAGTCATGAATCAACTCTAATAGATTTTGAGGCCTACAACTTTAAATCTTTGTTTGTTTTATTATTCTTTACTCTTTGTGCCGAATGTGCCTCGATGGCAACGAAATTGATTCAGGATGCACTAATAAATATCCTCATGGATCGGTAATGGCTTCTAGCAAGGAGGCAGCGAGGCAGTCTTCCGCATCAAACCTGATTCTGCGGTTTGAAAGGGCTGAACAGCGCTGATTCGTTCGATCAATAAGTCCTCATCAGCTGACACTGCGTAAGCTGTGGGGGTGTTTATGCAAATGACGTCTCCACCAGAATGGTGTTGTTTGTAGGCAGACAGACAGACAGACAGACAGGCAGATCGAGTTACCATTTTGCTGACCTCTCCTCTGCCCTCGACAGTGATTCATTAGTAGAATTGCCTAAATGACTTTGCTTTTATTTTGCAAATTCGCTTTCACGCCTCTTTAGGACGTTTCCACTCGGCCCCTGAATGGTCCGCATGATAGGCGCCATACAGCCACTAATAGTTTCCTTTGTCACCTCAATAGTGGCCCTAGATACATTTGTTCGGTGATTTGCCTTTGAATGTTACAGAGAGGAGCTGGTGGAGTAAAACTTTAACGCAGCTGACTCTCTGCTGCTCAGGCCACGGCCTCATGGAGTCTGTGAAGGCCCTCGACGGCAGCAAGTGTGTCCGACAAAATGGCTCCATTCAACGTTGTATTATAAATATTAATGGTGTTTGAACGGGATGTTACTTCTATAGTGCAATTAAATTAAAATATCAACCAAGTTATCACAGTCTGGCGTTCGAAACATTATTTAAAAAAACATTAAATACTTGTTCGATGTTTATATCATATAATTTATGTTCAACTACTCTTGACGTTAGGCGACTGGTTGTTTATAGGAATCGAATTTTCTAACTCAGTGTTTTCATTTTAAATATACAGAAGAACAGATGACTTTTAATTGGCTTTTTTTTCTTAATTCAACGTTGACTGTTTCGAAAGACTGTGTTTTATTTAATGATCACTAAGTGAAAACAAATGTTGTGTTTTGCCACTGCCTCACGCCCCAGCAATGTCTGACAGTAAAACAACGATGACGACGAGGAGGGACCTCCTCTGCCGAAGAAAGAACGGGGGGAGAATAAATCAAGACAGACTGAGCTTGATGAGAAACGTGCCAACTGCAAACAGG
The DNA here is from genome assembly GCF_900634795.4 of Betta splendens. Classification (NCBI taxonomy): domain Eukaryota; kingdom Metazoa; phylum Chordata; class Actinopteri; order Anabantiformes; family Osphronemidae; genus Betta; species Betta splendens. The sequence goes on along the minus strand of NC_040884.2, from coordinate 9,619,777 downwards.
CGCGGGAACGCTCCCGTGGAGGTGTGATCTCACCCACATAAAAACATAAACATGTGCGCTTCAAAGGCGCTGCTTGTGCGTAAAATCCACGAAAGACGCGTCCATAAATAGAAGAAAACGGGGGAACCTTAACTCAGGCTGCGAGGAACTGCTCGCGTTCGTTTAGGCGTAAAACTATTCCACGGGAGTTACTCTAAAGAGACGATTTCGTGATTCTGACGCGCAATCAAACGCGTGCGTCGTGTTAAACACACAGCACTTTTCCGCTGAACTCGAGCGACGGAGTTCATTTTCTCATAAAACAGCTCTCCCCGCTGCTGCTTTGCCTACGGGCTGGTAGAGTTTAGACGGGAACAGTAATATATCTTCAGTAAGTATAAGCACCAGAATGCTATAATGTAGAGCAGGGCTGCATTAAAACAGTCTAAATGGGTCTAACGCGCGCCGCTCTGACCTGAATATCATTACGGTGCCTGCGCTCGCGTTTTTCCCCCCGCGCTGCCTCCCTCCATCACAAGTAATTTACACCGGAGAGTAACCAAAGCGCCCGGGCGCTACAGACGACTGTCATCGACGCAATTTGTCTCCTCAGCAGACTACTGATAGCAGCTGTAGTTCCACTGCCGAGGCCTTTCGGACACGCAGAGAGGCCGCTCGCTCTCCTGACCTCGGCGCCGCAACAATCAATTTCACAATGTTGACAAAAGCGCGGCGAGCTTAATTATTTGATGCAAAGCAAAACAGCTGACGTTGGGGTTGCGATCGGCGATTTACACATTAAAGATGTGTTGATGTCCAAACAGTCCGAATTAATTAAATTAGGAGTGAGCTGGATATTTTAATTATTTAGATAAGATCGACGAATAAGGAAGGTCATAAATATCTGCGAGGCAAAATGTCCCATGAACCGCTCGTGGGCGTCACATTTCGGGCCGAGAGTCACTTGCTGAAGCGAACATTAATAATTATAAGCAATTTAAAATCGGAAAGTGAAAGAGTGAAAGAGTGAAAGAAAGAAAGAAAGAAAGAAAGAAAGAAAGAAAGAAAGAAAGAAAGAAAGAAAGAAAGAAAGAAAGAAAGAAAGAAAGAAAAGAAAAGAAAAGAAAAGAAAAGAAAAAAAAAGAAAAAGAAAAAGAAAAGAAAGACTAATTAAGTGCGTACGTAAGTAATTACGTGGATGTACGTAAGTGTTGACTAAGGGCCGTGTCCTCGGGCTGTCTGACCCTGAGCTCCGGACAGAAGCACGTGAGGCCGCAGGAGCTTCAGCAGCCAGGCCGCTTGTTCTCCCTACAGCCTAAACCTGGATCCCAGAAAGAAGCCAGTGGAGCCGTCATAAATCATTCAGCTGCATTAAAAGCTTAGGTAAACCTCCACAGCCAGGTCAGCTGGGTACAATTTATGGCATCACTTATGTAGAGAATAGATAGTTCAAACGAAATACATCAACTTCAGGCCAACGCTCTGCTGTTACCAAGAAAAAAAAGCCCCTCTTTCCTCTCGTTCCTTCTTCTCCTCTCTCCTTGTAGTTTTACCTCTGGAGCCACGATCTCCTCCACAACATGGAGCCAGTCACCCACTCAAACCATGTGTTTTCAGTCAGTGCTTTCCAACGGGGGTCCTGTGACCTACAGGGGTCACTGAGAGGGGTCAAGGGGGTTTCTACCAAGGTAAGAACTACAATTTCAAAACAATTCAGGGTCCAGGAGGAGTTGATATTAGTCTATCGTACAACCGGGCAGAACCACATATGCACAGAGTGTGGCGTTAATTATGAATAGTTCAGTACTTCATTCAGCATCCAAAGCAGTTTGATGGATGGCTCTTATTAACACAGCGTCTTCGAGCGAGTGCCTCACTTCTGTGTTAGAACTCTTATCGCAGTCTGCTTCGTCTCCCTCTTATCAAAAAACGCTACAATAAAACAACAACTCTTATCAGATAAGGTTCACACCATTTCCATTACCCTCCGCGCGCGCGTATCCTTCGCCTGCGGTTCTGACAGAGGAAGCAGTGGCGTGGAAAGCCATTTATTCAGTATGGTGATCTCACCAGGGGTTCAAGCAGTGGGACCTTCGTTCGGCACCCATTGTTACAGGACTGTTTTCTAGAATTAGGGTCAAATCCCCGAGAAGTGAGGAGAGCGACAGATTCGGATCCAATGCGCGCAGTTATTCAAACGTGCTTCGCTTGGAGCGAAGTGAAACGAACGTTTATTCTCAAAGCGAAAAGTTTTATGCTTAAGTCGTTTCCGTTTATGTGTCTGCTCTGCGTATACCTTGGAAAAATAAACAGGATAAAAGTTTTCCTTTCAAAATAAAAGTGTAAAACGTTTGATCACAACAGCTTTTTTTGTTTACGGGAAATCAAATGCTGCTGAAATTTTATTGTTAGAAAAACAGAAACGCGAGCAGAGAAAAGCGCCACTGAGCCAGTGGCCCACTGTCCTACTTTCCTACTGGCATCACAAACCAACCGGGAGCCTCGTCTGGGCTCCTGCTTCATAGTTCAAGCTTCAGGCCCCTTTGTAACCTTGTTTCAGCTATCGCCTATTCTTATTTCGTCGAATGGAGCACAGTGAGATATTCGCACACGCGTGGACGAAATAACACAAGACCTGGACACTATTCTGGTGACAGTTAAGGAGAGCGAGATTTTCCTATCGATTTTGCGCACGACAAACATCAACACTCAGCCAGAACATGGCTTAGATCTTGAAAGCAACCGTAAGAAATATATATATAGATATAAAAATTATTAATCGATTCTACTTTAACAAAAGCATTTAACAAAACTACAAGACATAATGAACACAGAGATAAAGAATTATTAAATATTTTACAGCAGTACTGCGTTTAATTGTAGTCGCCCTTAAATAACAAAACAAAGCTTTCCCAAAATGAACAGAGATTTAAAATGGCTATTATAATGTATATGCACCAGAGCTAAACTGATTGTCCACATGTCAAAAGGCCACACACTCCTAGAGCCTAAAATACACGCATCGGACCTGAGGGAAGCGTCCGGAGGGTCTCGACGCCGCGACTCCCCGATGAGTCTCAGTGTAGAGCTAATTTCTTTAAAGCGACGAAAAGAAGCGTTCGCCGTCCGCAATTGTCGACGAGACAAACAGAATACACAACTAGCATTGAAAGGGATGAGTTCTCGTTAACGCGCATAACAATTGCGTATTGAGCGCCGTCGTGGCCACAGAGCTCGGCCGCGCACAGCCAATAATGCCATTAGAGAACCTTAAAACAAGCCAGATGGCCACTTTGGAAGATAATGTGACTCTGAATTCGAGGCTGGCAGAAATAAAGAAACCGGGTATTAGGACGCCTCACCCGCTGCGGTGCCCAGCCTCTCGGAGGCACGGGTGCTGGCTCGCGTGGCGTGGGGGAATAAGACATTTAGGCAGGCAGCGTGTGCCAAGCGTGGACGGTGCGAGGAGGATAAATCTTACCTTCCACAGCGGACACCGCGGGCAGCAAGATGCCGCATAACAGCAGAAAGTAATCCATTGTCAGAAAGTGGTCAGCTTGGACATGTAAATAGACCCACGGAAAACAATCCTGCGTGATCCGACGCGCCACGTCCCCGTCCCAGTCCCCGTGTCTGTCCCGGTCCCAGCTGCGTCAAGCCTCCAGGAGCGCAGTGAAGCCCATTCACCAAAGCGCACGCAGAGCGGGAGGAAGCGACAGCCTCGGCGTCAGACGCGTGGACGTAGCAGCCCTTCGCTTCAGCCACGGGAAAATGCAACGCGCTCAAGTCCCTCAGTCTTTCCCCCCTCGCGTGGAGCGAACAAGCAGACAACCGGTCCGGTCCGTCGTCACCATCCGGAGAACATTCCCCCAGCAACAACTCGCTGACAGTCACTGGCGACAAAACAATAAGTAACAGCCTTCGACGGGAGACGCAGACTTTTCGTTCTGCGGTCAGAGACGCAAAGACAGCGGCACTTGTGTCAGAACCATGGTGTAGAGTCCCAGCCCGGCGTATGCGCGCTCACGTGCGTCCTCGATCGAGTGGTATTCCCATAAAGAATGAAACAGCCGCGCGGTTTGTAGTTATTTATTCCCTGAGCGAATTGATCGACTTTAGCTGCTGTTGCGCGGACCGTCTGCTTCGCTCGACTTGTGCACCGGAATGAAGCTCACGGCTGTGGAGGTCTAGAGAGTGGAGAGAGAGAGGGAGAGAGAGAGAGAGAGAGAGAGAGAGAGAGAGAGAGAGAGAGAGAGGGAGGGGTTACAACTCAGGCGGCTGCACGGAAAAATGTCTACCTTAATCGTTCATTCCCACGTTTGCTCTAAAACAGATTCGATTTTTTTTAAATTTTATAGTTGGATTTTAAAAGAAACGTAAATTAGGCGAGCGTTTCTTCCTTTACTCCAAATCACCCATACGCACGATTCGAGCACAACAGAACAAGACCGTCTCCTACTGACACTTGACTTGAAAAAAGTCTCGCGGCAAAGCTATAATAAGAACAGTTTAATATCACGGGGTCCACGTGGAGAACGTGGGCTCTGGGCAGGAGACGATCGTTAAACCCCGGTCTGTCTTTGGATGCAACTTAACCACAACAAACCTGAGGAGCTCGTGCGTTTCCTGTGGGAACCCAGCGTCCGCTGGCGTGGACGCACAGCGCCCCCCCGCGGGTCGCTCCGCGTCGATATAAAGGAGCGTTTCCACCGAGCCTCTATTAAAACTACGTTCTCACCGGCTACGTCGCTTTTAAAACATATCGAAAGCGCACAGATGGACGCGCGGGGACACCTTTTATCAGAACTAACCAGTTTTAAAATGTCCTGTGAGTATGAAAGTAATATTCGTTTACATTCGAGGAGTTTAAAAAATATTGGTCGATGACGACAGTGAAATTGTAACATTCATATTTCAATGATTTCCTTATGAATAACGCGAGTTTACACTCGTTTCGGTTTTTTAATTCAACGCGTAAACGTCTCTGGGTAAATTAAAAGTAATGGCGGGCGCGTGCGCTGCAGCGGAACTTCACGCTGTAAGGTTGTTTAAGTCGCTCGCTTGTGTTTGTAATACAGTGAAGCGTTTCAGTCAGTCGGCTGAGAGTTTTCCTGCTGGACCACAGTTCCACAGTTTTCTCTTTCTCTTCCTCGGACGGGGCGAAGGAAAAAGGGGGATCTGTCACGACCGAGCGTTTACAGCGCGTTCTCCCCCAGCGTCTCTGGCTCCACGGCTCTTCTCTCAAAACAGCTGGGAACGAAGTTAATGAAAATGGCCAAAATGACCCAAAGTTCTCTTTGAGTCATTTTATTGAGTATAGTTCACTTTACACAAAATGTAGATTAATCACAAAACACAGACGTGGGACTTTTATATCGGTAATAATTAAATAAGCGGAAACAGCCGTTTGGTCATTAAACAAAGTAAACCAAATCTAAGCAGATATGATATATTTCTGTGGTATTAATACAATGTAATAGATTTGGTTTATTGGAATACGTTTAGGTCAGGAGAGAAAGTTAATTATTAATTAGGCTGAATATTAAATGTTGGAGATCAGAGAAAACGCCTCTCTTCAAATAATATTATTATTCCCAGACCACTTCTTTTACACCACATCCTGTAAAGATGCAAAGCACAGCACTCGTGTGAATTCTGAGCGGAAACGAGCCGGCTGTTCTTCAGGTGCGTAGAGAGACGTAGACCTGTGAAGTGTCGGCTGCAGCGTTGGTGAAGTTGAAAGGTGATGGGATGTTATTTCCTGTGAGGCGCAATGAGACAGACGCTCTGCTTTGTGTCTGGTGTCAGAGTTCCCACCGAGGGCCGTCTGGAAAAAAGACTTGAAATTCTGTCATTTGGCAAATTTAAATATTAAACTACCACACTGATGAAGGACAAGGTTGGAGTTATGCTGAATAAAAAAAATAAATAAATACAATTTGACTTAAACTATTATAAAATATTGTGAAAGTTCGAACTTCTGGACGTCTTTGCAAACAGGCCAGAGTGTGTTTGCTTCATGTTTATTATGTATAATATAAGTTTAGTGTGACCACAAAGCTAAAACCTTTGGGTACAAAAGTTAAAGCAATCTTCTAAATAATTAATTATGGATTTTACTGTTGACATTAAATCTCTGCATTTTAATTAGCAACCTGTAAAACGTGTGGAAATATCATATTCACAAGCTGAGACGAACGCTGAAGAAAATAAATAATGATTGACACCGATATTCACTCTGGGGCTTTTTCTTTCCGCCGTTCCATGTTCCTGTTGTTTGTATCATTACCTGTGAGACATCCTCTGACATGTTCTTCATGTGTGACGCTCACATTCTGCCTCTGGCCGCACAGAGCCTTTCTGTGACGCAGGCCCCGCTGACACCGCGTTTGGCCGAGTCCCATTTTAAATTCCTGAAGCTCACGTCAAACGTGGTCCGTTTGAGAGGAAAGCGGTGTTGTAAGTGAAGCGACGTGTCTGAGGGGTCTGTGGTAGCTTCAAAGGGGCCCGTTTCATTTGTTGCCAAAACCACCGAAGCCCCGGCTCTCCTGCCTGGTCGCCATTAAAGGACAGCCAAGACGGCCGAGTTCACCGGCTCCCGCTGCTTCCGACAAAAACCCGAACCTCTGCTACGAAGGGAAAACAAGGCTAACTTTGGTTTCTATTTGGACTTTGGCTGCGTTTTGTTAGATGTCCGTTACACCTTTGAAGGCTCCTCGGAGAAGATCAGAGAGCATCTGGTGTAGGGTAAACAAGAGATTACCTGGGGTGAGTCTCAGGGAACCGCTGAACCCCCGACTGTTACCAATATGAAGGAGAAGTGTGTCAAACCGTAGCCGTGGCCTCGGACTTTCTCTCCACAGGCTCGAACGCCCACGCTAATAAAGCGGCGACTCCACTTCACAGCTACGGTTTGGTTTTTACAAAACATATGGAGCAGGTTTATTTCTCTGCGTTGCGTAGCGTGTGTCGTTCGGCTCTGGTTTGACGGTTGAGAGTTTCCCCGTCTATGAATGGCAGTAGTAAAACTTTATATACAGCCCTGTTGGTATATAACGACTGCAGCAGGCGGCTTCAGAGCTGCAAACAACCACAGACTCACTGGGAGAGGATTTCTAGAGCTGTTGGGATGATGTTTGCTTTGAGGAGACAAACTGTATCCACAATACACAAACAAAACGTCTCCCTTACATTTACTCCATAATCTAATCTCAGCGGGGACATATTGACTCCTGCTTCGTGTAGTTTAAACCCAGTTTGGTCCAAACCATGTGTGGACACGTGGTGCCCCCCGACTCGCCTGGGACGCAGCGAAACCCAATAAGCAGAGTGGCAGACGTTTTACTGCCCGTGGAACCTTCTCGAGCTCACACCTACTGCGGCCCGGCTGGCCGCCGCTGCCCTCACCCGTCCTCACTCGTCCTCACCCGTCCTCACCCGTCCTCACTCGTCCTCACCCGTCCTCACCCGTCCTCCCACTCATCTCACGCCAGGACGTCAGTGTCTCCGTCCGCGTCCACGCTCTTGAAACACGGCACACGCAGACGCTGAACTCCTCTTTTGCCCCACTCCCTCACAAATCACAGGCCAGGACACTAACACACCACACACACACACACACACACACACACACACACACACACACACACACTGGAGCTCTTATGTCTGGGTCTGGTCTAATAGCAGCACTAATGTGATGTGAGTGTGAGAGGATCGCTTTACTCTGGCAATATTAGGGGAATGGCGAGCCGTGGGTTATGTTAGAGTGTCTTTTGACATGTGTGTGTGTGCCTTTATGTGCTAGTTATGTGTGTGTGTGTGTGTGTGTGTGTGTGTGTGTGACTGAACAGGAAAGGAGCACTGGTAGTACTGGTGGAGGAGGTGTAGGTGGCTCTGGAGAATCTCACAAGGGCTCAAAGCTGGAATCCAGGCAGAGAGGACAGGAGGAGGAGGGGTGGGGGGTGTTCACAAGAGGTCTCGGGGTGGGGAGGGGTCTAATCCTCCAGGCCTTCACCACTGACCGAGCACTTAACACAGGATCACAAATGCAGCCCCAGCCAAACACCCAGGAGACCACCATCATCCACACACACACACACACACACACACACACACACACACACACACACACACACACACACACACACACACACACACAGCCAGCACCATATCCACTGTCCGGCCTCCAGCACCAGTCCTGCCACCCACTGTAAATCAGCACCTCCTTGCCAACACCCCCCCCCCCCCCCCTTCTTTTTCCCGTACCTCCACCAACACCAACGTCTGCCACAACCAGCTACTGTCTGAGCCTGTGGGTCTCTGTCGCCTTTCGGCACCTTCTCTACCCATTTGGGAGCAGATACACTATATTTCACTGTCTGTGCCGTCTACAGATTTATGACTCAGCCCCCTGTCACCTCGGCCCCTCTGTCTTTGTGCCGACACACACACACACACACACACACACACGCACGCAGAAAGGTGTCCATTACGGCAGACAGGCAGTCATAGATAAATGCAGTCATACAGGACGTATGAGCGCATGAGGATCAGTGCGTCATGCGTGCGCCGCTGACAGACGCCGAGCACCAAGATTACAGGTTGTGCAGCAGAAGAGCGAGTGAGCAAACCGGCTCCCCGCGCGTGGACACGGAGAGACCCAAACAGACCTGGCAACCGAGGCTTCCGCACGGAGCCAACGCGTTCCAGCCCGGACACAAATCTTAACCTCAATTTGCAATTTGCCTCGTTTGGAAATGAAAATTGCTCAACTTGTTTGAACTCATCCAGGTTTTTCCACTTTCAGCCGCCGCCGCCCTCCGTCCTGAGCGCTGTGAGAGGGGAGGTCGGTGCAGGTGGACGTCCAGCAGAAGCCCCACGCTTCAGAGCTTTTCCCATTAAACCAGGAGACAAATCCTGCATTGCTGCGTTATCGCTGCTGCTGTAAATGCAGGGACTTCCCAACGCGCAGGGCCGGTGCCTCTGCTGCTCCCGACTCACGCCTGCCTGTGTACATTCCAGATTCATACGCCGTCTCCCCGCAGCCATTGCTGAGCCGGAAATATCTGGAGCTCGGCTTGTGCCAGTATTAATCGGTTTACATTCATAAATATTCCAGACGTTTATATCACAGCTGCGGATTATTTTCCACGTCAGACCCGGAGAATATCACTCAATTGACTTGATTAACTGAATGAAAACACAAGGATAGCTTTAAAAAGGCCAAGTCCAGACAGAGGTTCGCGCAGGATGTGCTTGACGTCAGCTGATATCAAAGGTCCAGGATGAATAATCACTGGTGCTGGGCCAATAACAGAATGATGGATTGGTCCTCAGCCACACACTGTCTGAGATAACATGGTTCAAAGTGGCCAAACACAATGTCAACACAGTTTCTCTCTTTTGGGGCCCATTCTTCCTCCATAGCCTGAAACTCCGTTGACCTTTGACCTTCCAGTACGTCCAGCTGCAAAATGTAATCCTCCACGTAGTCTGTGACTCTGGGGGTTGGCACCAGAGGCGCATGGTGGCAAATACCTTCTACTGTTAGGTCCATGGAGCTCACTAGCAGCAAAAAAAAGGGGGAGACATTAAATTTCAGAACCCAACCAGGAGAAATATACTGCAATTTAAAAGCACATCAGAATCTGTGACGGTGTATTTACTGCTACACTCAGAGCTCATAGAAGACTTACATGAGGCCGTTGACTTAAGCGGAGGTCAGTACCCCGGGTGTCTCCCTTTTATGAGCCTCAAATCACAACAAATCATCTCCGTGTAGTTACTGTCAGGCAGCTGAAAAGGGATTTTCTCCCTCCTCAGTGTCCAGCTCTCCTGGAGGTTGTTAGTCATGACAAAATTTCAAACCACAGAGGCACATGGTTTCAGTTTAGCCCTCGCTACCATTCAACACGACTCCCATCCGGTTGCTCTCTCTCTCTCTCTCTCTCTCTCTCTCTCTCTCCCTCTCTGCGTGATCACACCACACATACTGTACGGTAAACGGCACAGCCCGACCCGGAGGCTGCGTAATGGGAAGCAGAGCGCCGTAACCGCTAGCACCCCAGATCTGAGCGCCCAATGGGAAATGTCGGCCACATCCTTGGGTAAATGCTTGTACTAATTCTAATGATTTCACCATTTTTGGGGATGAAGCATCTGTGGAAAGAGCTAAAAGGTGATTCAAAGTCTAAATCTGGGCAAACTGTGCTACAGAGGTGGTGGTGGTGGAGGTGAATTGGTTAGCTGCTCACCGGCCTGGACCACAGGCAGACACCCGGCAGGAGGGCGCAGGCCTGCCGTCGCCTTTATGCGTGAGCCAAGGCCGTTTTACCTCAGAGTGAGTGGGTGCGAGGTGGCCTTGGTGCTCCTATGGCGTTAGCGTGTGTGTAATGTAACTACAGCAGCTACTTGGGATGACGATGCCTGTGTCTGGGCTCGTCCACTGCACTAAACCATCCTCTGATCCACTGGATGAATTACGAAGAGTCAGGTCTGGAAAATAAAAGCACTAATAACACAAAGAAACACTTTGTCATAGTACATATGTGTTCACGTGACTTCACTGACTCATTTTTTTTACTTCTATAAACATTTCCCCGATGAGCACGTTAACACGTACATGTCTAGCCGTCGATGAAACAAACGCTCACAGCCACGCGCTGCAGTTTCACGCTCGTCTCAGTCTCCGACAGACTAAGTCAGTAGAAGCAAGGAAACGGTGTTGTTTTTCCTCAGGGCTGTGACTTGTCCATACACTTGCACACGATTACATCATCAGTATTTGGGGCAACAAGTGAAACTAGTGCTGCTAGGCTCCAACTCAACCGTGTCTCACCAGCCCGTGAGTCACGGCAGGTAGAGCTGCTAAAACACAAGTACTCACTTCACTTAGTCTGTCTGGTATCGGACAGCGCGGGGATGATGATTATCAGTCAGGAGGAAAATGGCTCTTTATTTCGTTTTCAAATGACCTCTGGTTTGTATCACTGCACGTGAGCTCGATTCTGTCTAAATGCTGCACAGAACTCAAAGCCGGAGCCAAACGAGCAGCGCAGGTGCTGCTGTGGGTTGAACGAGGGCTGAAACAATGCTGCAGCGTGGACCTCTCCCTCCTTCTCCTCCGCCGTGCTGTGACAAGCGTCTGGCAGCGCCGGAGCGGGGCACGGTCCCTGGCAGAGAGGCTAATCTGGTAAAGCGGATGTGTAATTTGAGAGCACGCTCCCATGCACAGACAGGCCTGCGCCGTGTGCACGCGAGGCGCAGGGCATGAATGCGTGCAGTTGTGCAGTTGTGCAGTCGCCGAGTGGGCGTGCACACACACACACACACGTGCGTGCATGCATGCACACACACACACATACAAGCGTGCGCACACACACACACACACACACACACACACACACACACACACACACACACACACACACACACACACACACACACACACACACACACACACACTAGTGTCTGTACCCGTTTGACAGACAGCAGCACTCTGGCGCTGGTCAAGTCCAACCACTTTCCAGTCCCGAGTGACATTTACACGTCACACTGGTTGACGTTCACCCAAAGAAGTACACACTTCCCACCGTGGGACCCTGTAGGGAAACATTACAAGACTCTTTAAGTCTGTTCCTGCGAAGAGTGAAGCTAGACTGCAGAACGGTTGTGTTGGTTGGATGCCGCAGTGGTCGAACGCGCACACACAGTTACGACTCTGGGCTTTTCCTTTCTCAAGCAGTCCCACCCAGTTTTATAGCGCAGACACACACACACACACGCGAGGAAACAGTTGCCCCGCCGGCACCTACCCACACGCACCGCCCCAGAACCAGCAGCCAGCGCCTCATGCCTGCCGCTGATATAAACAGACGAGTCAAAAGCCTGTGCCAAGAAGCCGTCCGTCAGGAGGCCTCAGTGATTTGTTATGAGCAGGTGCGCTGAGGAAAATTGACAAGCGATGTTTTATCGAGACAGAGTGAATTTACTGCCAGTAAATTGATAGTAGACATAACGAAACAATAAAAGTGTCTGCAGTTCCGGACGGGACCGGGCGCTGGGTGGGTGCACGTACGTGGACGCACGCGGACGCGGGACGTCAGAAACCGAACCCCACCTCACTACCTGCTCCCATTCATGGAACCCATAAGGAGCTGCTTGAGCTGTTTGGAAACAGCGTGTCCACAATGAGCCGGGACAAAAGAGCCGTTCAAAGACGAGGGAGAAGGAGAACGGGCCCACAGGAGGAAGACGAGCCGTGAGTGTACGTCGAAGGGTTAAAGGGGGAGGGGCCGAAACCAGCGTGTGGCTCATTTTCAGCATTGTTGCATTATTTCATGTCTCCCCCGCTGCAAGTCATCACTAGGTGTTCAGTGAGTTTGCCCAGTGCTCTCGATATCCCCCGTCCTCCTCCCACAACATACACACACACACACTCACACACACACACTCTCGCAGCCCCGTCACCCATGGCGATGTGAGTGATCTCTATATGGACGCCGCTGAGCAGCTCAAGGGGGGCATCTGGTCTTTTTCTCTCAGTCGCTGAAATGTAAACACCCCAGTTGCCTGGATTTGCCAAATGAGCACCTGGTATTTCAAAGTGGCCTCCTGGCTGTGATTCTTTTTTTTATTTTTTTTAAAGTTAGGGTGGGAGGCGAGGCTGTTCTGCATTATGTAGACACAGCAGCGTGTTTGCACGCACAGTCGCTGTTGTTCACCACAAACACATAGTGGGAGGGGAGACGGGTCAGCGGGCCCACACACGAGTACACGCAAGTGTTTAAAGGCAAAAGACGAGGACTGTGACCTCACACACACACACACACACACACACACACACACGCACACACACGCACGCACATGCACACGGGCACGCAAACACACACACACACACACACACACACACACACACACACACACACACACACACACGCACACACACGCACACACACACACACGCGCACACACACACCCCCCTCTGTCATCCTCTCACCTGGCCTTGTGTTTAGTCTATACACAGTGTAATGGTATATGCTGGGATTACTTGGACCCTCTGAGGTGCTGCAGCTCGGCGGCGTGGTGTGTGTCAGGACTGTCTGTCCTCGTCCCCTCGGGCCGCCGAGGCTTGTCACTTCGGCAGTTTGCCGAGCGGAGCGAAGCCAGATCCCAAACTATCACACTGTTAATCTGGGAAAAATAATGAGGTCATCACACAGACGATCAGCGGGTGCAAACGAAGGCGAAGAAAACTCAACTTGGCCACACTGTTTTGTCTTTGTAGCCGAAGCAGGAAAGTTTTCTGTTACATAAACAAAGAATAAAAAAGGCATTTTTCATCCTATTTAAAGCTGTGAAGCCCACAGAGAGAGACCAGACTTCAAACGCCACGGCCGCATCAAAACATTCACCAAACAACACTGGGACCGGGCTGAGGCTGACGACCATCGCTGGAAAAGGAAAGGCATGAGGAGTTTGGGTCCAGATGATGGAGGGGCCACAAAGTCCTGACCCACCGGATCAGACCCCATCTGAGCCACGCTGCTCCACTAAACGAACAGGTCTAATGAAACACAACACGAGCAGTTCTTTTGTGTGAAGACAAAGGCGAGTCAGCATTTTTGTGACTACATTACATTACATCGTCCATATCAAGTAAACTTTACAGTAAATAGGCAAAGTTGGACTTTTGGGTCATTTTGTTCTTGTATGAGAACAACAAATTAAAATTTTATTTATTATAACATAATATAAATTATTAGAACATAAGTGCTGGTTGGTGGATCGACACTGTGATTGATTTTACTTTGATTTATCTTAAAAATACAAGGGAATAAAGCTTTGCTTGGTAAGGAAATCAAATTGTGAACATCTAAAACATTAGAATCATTTTAGTAAATAGCTTTTTGAACATTATATACGTCTTCATGTTTAAACTGACAGCTGTACTGATCTACTGTATGTTGGACTGCATCCATCTGCTCACAGTTGTTTGTGGAGCGCTCGCCGAGCCCGTCTTATTTTCTTGTTGAACCCTACTATGAGGCCACAACTGAGGCAGACTGGGAGAGTTGCTGTCGTGCAGACCCACAATGAATCAGAAGCCGTAACAAAAAATAGACATCCAGGCAACATCTCCATTTGGCAGAGGAGCCTCTTCCTCCCCCTCAACTGTCTTCCTAAAATGGAAGTTGTTGTTTTGCTGACGACGTGTCTGTTGCTTCTGCGGCTGATTCACGTGCATGCGATAACAGAGCGCGTCGTGCCGCTGCGTGTCGACCCGTCACCGGGCGTCTGTTATCGGCGCTCTGACACATCCTGGACTCCACCCAGTCACATCCGAGCGCCGCGTGGAGAACGCGAGGTGTCCACGCATTCCACGGGGCTTAATCAGCGCGACGCACAGGTCTGAAAGGTCCGTGTGTGTGTGTGTGTGTGTGTGTGTGCGTTTTGTGGTGGTTTGCGTCATTCACTCGGCTGCAGAACCGGGCCTTGAGTGGGTGTATGCTTAAGAAATGTGCTTTGTGAGAGAAGTGTTTAGTAAGTGAGAGTGGAGAGATGAAAGTATGTTTTTAGGTGTGTGTGTGTGTGTGTGTGTGTGTGTGTGTGTGTGTGTGTGGCTCCGGATGCGAGCGTTCCCACACATCTCCAACCAGGCAGCACTCCTCTCATGCTTTCAGGGAACTTTTCACTGGGGACTGCGATACCATCCTTTGCCCGCTCTAGCACAAAAGTGCTGTTCTGCCTTTGTAGCGAACGCCTGCTTTCTCCACCGGCTGCATCCACGGGGGGAAACAGAACGCCTTCCGCGGAGGAGCGCGAGAAACACTCTGACAAAACAGACTACAAACAGCGCGCGCGGGCACAGAAATGCTGATAACGTCGGGCTCTCTGTGTTTTTTCCTCCATCCAGCTCTTTGTGTCTTATCTCGTCTTGGACATTTTCTGCTGTTCCGTGTAAATTTTCCCCTGGATGCGTGAAGAAATAAAGGATCCTGGCAACTTTTCACACGCACTCCCCAAGGTTGCGAGGCCTCGTGCCCACCTCCACCTTTCGCTGCCTCTCTTCGTCTTCCCCGCCTCCTCCGATTCGTCCTCGCTGCTCTTGTTTTTCCATCAAAACTTTGGCAAAATGGGAGCTTTGTGGTCTCCTCCTATGCGCTGGGGGCAAAGGTGCTCTAGATTAAAAAGGGCCTCGTAAATTGAATTCACACTTGATGAAACAAACAGATTTGCATGTGTCTATCCGCCTGAGACGAGGTGGCCAGCTCCAGGCGAGGAACTGTCCCACCTCTGAACGGAGTAATGTGCTCGGCTAATTAATGGGCTGTTATTGGAGAAATGTGTCACAGTTTGAGGTGAGGCGATGTGGAGCAGCGCGACCCGAGCCCTATAAAGGTCGGGGTCCTTGATAATGGGATGGAACCGGGTCATTTCTTCGTCTAACAGAAGTTTTCCTGCTAAGTTCGGCCCACATGACTTTCTGTGATGGGCTGATTCTCACCGTGTTGCTCTTACATTGTCGTTGCTTTGTATTATGGTGGCAATATGTAAAACAGTCGGGCCCCTTTGAAGCCATATTGCTGTGACAGCTGTGCATTGGGCTTGACAGCTGAGTCTATTATCCCCTTTGTGTTTTCATCAAAGGATGTGTTTCCTCACGTTACGTCAACTTCCATATCGCACTGATCTGCTGCGCGCTGGTTTACAGTACGTGGCGCATTTGCACCAACTGGTGTTAATGAAACGGGCCACACGCGCTACGGCGCGGCCTCGCGGTGGCGGCCCCCCTGCTGGGAGCCGGCCGGGGTCAGCGGGGGGCTCGCTGGGCATGGACGAGCACAGATAGGCCCTCCTCTCTTACTGGGCGTGATGGGAGGGCTGACGGGACCAGCGCGGCCAGACAGGCGGACGCGTTTCCTCCCTCCCCTCGGCCACTTACCAGACGGAGGTCGCATCCAAGCAGGAATTTCACACCCTATTGACAATGCGGCTCCTGTCAGCTGCCGCTCCGGCACCCATTAACAGGGGCTCATCCTTCCTTCCGTCTCGTCCCTGCGCCTCTCTGTGTCTGTCTTTCCTGGCCGCATTTTAATCCTTCGTGGGGGGGTTCTGCCTCGTGTGTTGTTAAAAGGAAAGGCAGGATCCGGACTTCCAGATCCAGGATCAATGCCTGGTCAGGGATGTGTGGCTAGGGAGGGCCTCTGTTCTTAGGATGCTCTGTTGGTTTTGCTGGGGGAGGAGTGTTGAAAACTCACAGAGTGATGAGCTGGTGACCGTACGGAGAGGAAATAAACCTTTGCACTTCTCAGCTGTAGGCATTAGGACGGTGTGACTAACATCCTGAAATGTGGACAGCTTGTGTAGCACCTACTACTGCATAAAAGGCTTTTATTTTTAAGACCGACTGTCCCGCCCTGGTGGAGGCTGTTAGCTCCTGGGTAAGAATGTTCACAGCTAAGATGCTAATCGCTTTCCCACTTATCAAAGCTTTGTGGACTCGTTGAAATTAGCTGAAATGTAGAAGGGAATGAAATTTTCCAGGCGGAGAGGATAATGATGTCAAGCATCCGTTTGGTTCACACAGATTTCCCTGTTTTCGGACCGCAGATAAGAAAAATTACGTCTTTGAAGAAGGAAAGCAAAGAGAGCCATCCTCACCGTTTACTGTCGCTGCGTGTGAATAATTACATTTGCAGGGAATAAAAGTGTCTCCACGGAAAAGTAATAGGTTTACGATAAACCCGGTAAGTCCAAAATAATGAGCCCAGTATCAGTTCTTGGGCTCGTCAAATTCATTAGTTCTGGTCAGACGCAAGCAAACGTTGACCCACTTGCAGATTTCAGCAGGTGTTTGGAGCAAAAAACATGTCCATGTTTAACTGGACATCACCTTCATGTAAAAATAAACAGCAGTCACGTTTTAGGGACGAAAACTGCAACCGGACAACGTCTCCTATAAACATAATGGGAATATGTTTAACAGCGAACATAAATGACAAACCCTAAACGTGCTCGTACCCGGGCAACTCCTTTTATTGGGATTTACTACATCCTTTAAAGGTTGGGTTCACTCCCAGCTCTGGGTTCGGTTCAGTGAAACACCGGGGGCTGGGTTAATAGAAACAAACCCAACAGTCTTTATTACCCTTTAAACAAAAACACAGTCCTTTCAACCAGAGCGCTTTTTTGTGTAAACGCAGCCTCACACTGGACGTTGGCCCGGACATCATGCTCTCTGCATCCTCCCCATTAACCCACACACACAATGATTACCTGTAAGAGCATCCTTTTCAGGAGATGGGGGTTGGTGGGCTCTCGTCTGTTCCAGGCTTTTCCTCCATCTGTGTTGAGTTGCAGTGCAGCCAGCCAATTACTGGGCACCCCGAAACAGAGAGCTTTTAACTTTTACAGTCTTCACCAATGAATGTGGCTCAGGTGCCCCAGGGCACACTAGTGCTTCTGCCGTTCAACTCAAACTGCAGGATGGCTTTAATTGTAGAGAAAGGGCTTCAGAGCAATCAGCGAAGTGAAGTCTGACATGTTGGTCAAAGGCTGATGAATTCGCCATTTGTGCGAGTTTGCAGGTTGTGGCACTAAAACAGTCCTCATGGTGAATTCCCATTAAAAGCCCGGCTGGTGCGTTGTTGACCTCCCCCGCGTCGCAGGCTCTACCTGTAAAGCGGCTGTGTCTGCGTGTCAGCAGACACAGCCCCACCCAGGTAATCCCGGCTGTGACGGATCGCAGCTATCGTGAGGCGTCTCTCATCACACGCGAGCGCTGGCTTCCTGAAAGGGGAAGGTCACATCCGCCCTCCGCAGCCAGAGGAGCGCGGCGCTCTGGCCTCGCCGCGTGTTTACGTGTTGCTGTAAACACTGAGGCCGGGAAGATTAAAGATGGACGTCACGCGTTTATTGAAAACTTCACCCGGCCATGCGCGGAATGCGGTGTGATCGATAGACGTGTGGAGGTGAGCTGCAGTCAAAGGGTGCGAGAGGTTTTTTTTCTCCTTTTTGCTGGAGTGTGATGGAAACATTTCAGAGATTCCCATAGCAAAGTCATGTGGCTCGTATAATACACACAGACCACTCACCACTCTCGCTCTGGATAATCAAAACATTAAAAGCATGTAATGTAAAATGTAAATGTGAAATAAATGCAGAAGAAATTAATAATGATTTCCACACTGACACACAAGACATTATCAACTATGCAGATATAAAGCAAAGGTCAAATCTATTAAGGTCTTTTAGTAGCATCCTCTGCTGCCTCATGTGTTAAGAAACTCTTATTATATGCTACTTGAAGCTTTACTAAGGCCGTATTGCCATGGAAACAGAATACTTTTTTGGTTTCATACAGATTTTTCAGAAAAGGGAGTTTGAACAAACTGATAACGGCCAGCTCATCTCTGTCCCTCGCCGCTCACCCAACGCCCGTGGAGGCGCAATGCGTTTACCCTAAACGTGATTAAGGACGCGCCGGCGACGGAGGACGCTCACTAAATGAGATGGGATGAAAGTGATGGAGGAGGAAAGAGTTAATTAGCTTAACAAGATCGTGGCGAGCGGGAGCGGCGGGCGCGAGCGCGGTGTTTCCGGGCCGCGTGGCGTCTGTGGAGCAGCAGAGGTACAATAGGTTCTAATCTAGCAAATTGAAAGGTGCTGGCGGGGAGGGGTGCGGGTACAGGGGTGGCACTGGGCTCCCATCCCTGGAATGAGGAAAAAAACAAATTAAATTTTTGTAGCCTCAGAATAGTCCCCACTTCCTCCCTCGTTTCTTTGATTGAATTTGTGCCTTGTGCACAGGCCTGCCTGTAATTTTATGAGGGAGAGAAGCTGCAGAGGTAAAATAAATAAACACAAAATACAATTATGTCAGACACTGAGGAAACGCTGGACTGACTTCTGCTGTTTGTGTAGGATAATGGTTATGAGATTAGGATTAGAAGCTTGTAGATTTCCCCATTTCTTCTTTAAACATCTTCTACTCGTGATTAGCAAAGGTCACAAAGGCATGTGAACATTCACGGATGGGAAGAACCCGGCGGTGTCGTTTTACTTGAGGTGGAAATCATTAGACGGGGAGCAAATGCAAACTCCACAGGGACCGGGGCCGGTATTCAAATCCAGGGTCCTGTTTGTGTAAAACGCAAGCGCCGAGCAGCCCCCCTCCCCCTCCCCCTCCCCCCACGGCACGAAGCCACCTCTGATACAGACAGAACGCAGAGTTCACCGCTGAGCAGAAGGACCTGATGACTGAAATGACAAACGATAGCGCGCGACGCATTTAAAGTGGCCGAAATGCAGCCGCGATCGATGTCAATGAAGTGGAAACATTCTGTGACTATTGTCGTCCCCTCGTCAGCGGAGCCGGCGACTGCACGGCCGAGAGGAGCCTCGCTGCCTTTGAGCATTAATCAATACGCATCAAGCTGCTCAAAGTCACGCGGCGACGTGTCGTTTCTTGTTTAAAGGCCAGATCGGCACTTTCATGAAGCACCTGTGTAAGAAAATCCCAGTTCTCCCGCGGGAAGTTTCCACTTTGCCGAGAATGACAGCTTGAAAAAAGAAGAAAGAAAACGAGGTGGCGTCATCTGCGCCTGTGGCCTGGTGTCAAATTAGTTACAATTATATGCTTGTTGTCAGAATTAGACATGTTTTGCCAAAAAATGGAAGTACGTGAATGACAGATTGGTTCCACAGACTTAATTGTGGGATCCTTGATGGATGAGAGTCCGTTCAAATAGGCAGATAATGAATGAGACGGGACAGGAGAGAGGCTGCAAATCAGTGTTTGTTATTCACTATGACAGCTCATCTGTGGGCCCCGCAGACAGCTGCCACTCCTGAGATCAGTTCGGCGGCTGGGACGACGCTTCGGCCGAGGACTCGCGTCTGAGGTATGCGCGCATCAAGCGAAGCTGGAGCAGCCCGCTCGCTCCAACCGTCCCTCCTGCATGAGCGAAAAAGTCCCGGCAAAAACCCATCTAACAAACATTTAAAGGCTCCGTCACAGCTAAATGGACGTTTAATCGTTTGAAGGATTTTTCAGGTCAGAGTGAGGTCTGATGAGAATGTGGTTTACGTCTAACCGGATTACACTGTCATCCTCGTCTGGGCGCCGTTGCCAGCGGCGACCGCACAGAAACGAGGGAGCGGAACCTGAGCCAAAACCTCACGGGAGACGTCAGCGCGCCGGCCGCGCTTCCCCTCGACTCGTGTATGAGAGCGTCACTGCGTCCTCCTCGCTCTCCTCATCTCTTTCCAGCGGCTCTTCAACATGTCGCCCTGGAGAAGAAGCAAATAAATAATGTACTGGATGATTAAAGTGCGATTTCCTTTGTAAATGCACTGACGTAAACGTGAAAAGGAAGTCGCTGGCGAGGAATTAAAAAGAAGGTTATTATATTATGTAAAGAAGACGTCTCAGGAGTCAATAAAAAGGAGTTGGCAGTGACACGCTGCTGGGATGAGGATGGACCTGGCTCAGTTCTGTGTGGTTATATTCCAGGGATGAAACTCAACGTTTGGATGGAGCCATTTCGGAGAAAAGCAGCATGACACACAAGATGGGTTCCCTTCAATGCTTCCTTTAAACAGCTCGGAATGAGACAACATGTTATCGTCGGGCTCAGTCTTCGTCCTCCTCCAGGTCCTTGCTTCATCCTCATCCTCATCCTCATCCTCAGCAGCTCAGACCCCCTGCGGGCTGGTGCGCGTCCCAGCAAAGCACATTACCCGGAGGTTGGGGGTAACTGTGCAGCGTGATGAAATACATACATCATTCGCTGCCGTTGCGGTCTCGTCAGTACAACGCACATCCGTGCATACGCTGAGCCGAGCGCAGACAATAGGACTCACTGTCAGTCGCGCGGAGAGATGGCAGCAAGGTGGGGAGAGAGACGGAGGAACCTGAATTGAAAATTTGTCCAATTGAAATTCCAACTTTGGATTTAAATGTCTGAGTGGAGGCTCAGTGTGGATTTGTCATTGAAATGCAAACCATTTTGCATGCAGTGCTGTATACTAAGAGATGGAAATTAACATAAATTTAGATTTTCAACACATAAAACTGTCCCTTTTTCAGCCAACGCGTCAGGATTGGAATTGCATTTATTCAGCACGCAGTCATTCATTATTCATGTTTATATGTGTGCACCTCATAATTGCTTTATTCAGAGTCAGGTCTTGTTTCAGCGCGGGGGTCTTTTGATGGCTTACAGATTAACTTCTTGAAATTGGCTGCTTTAGATGTAATGAGCGTCTAATGGACACCTGCAGACAGTCTGCCAGGGAGGAGAGCAGCCCTGCAGCAGCCGCTTGGCCGCCGGCCCTTTGAAAAGCACTTACGCAGGACGTCCTGGTGCTCCGCTGGCTCCCACTTCCTGTGTCATGCGTCACCTCCACTTTAGGACCCAGTCTCTATTGCACCAGTGTTGTAAAACTACTGAGCTTTGACCATTTGTGCCTGCGTGAGACCAGACGAACCAAAGCATGGGTTGAAGTGTCTGCAATGGACAAAAGGTGAGAAGTCTCCTCCTGTGGGCCCGGACATCTTCCCTTCAACCACTAGTGACCTGGTTCACATGTAATTAAAGAGGACAAATGACCCGAGCTGGAGCGAGGTAGAGGATTATTGGAGTCGATCCATCTGCGTTGCTTCATTCATCCCTTTTTTCTAGATGGATACATTCTTTTCGCGTGATGAATGGAAATGCAACAGCCCAGTAACTTCATTCTCCAACTTTGGCCTTTTTATTATTTCTGAGGGCTTAAAGAAATGCTGCAGATTTTTTTTCTTTCTCCTTTTTGGAATAAAACCACTTTAAAGTCACACCAGGCCTCGAGGCTATCGAGACTAAGAACAAACAGTCTCAGGAACTGAGTTTATACATGGCAAGCAATGAATTTAATCCCTGACAAAATTCAGACCAACGTTCATATGGAGAAGAGAAGAGAGAAGAAACCCATCATGGTTATTACCTCCCATTTATGTTCACTTTGCATTTCAAAGGCACAGCCTCCCCAACGTGTCACACCCTAGTTAACAGTTTAATCCTGACACGGATGAAGCACACAGGCCTCCTTTGCGAGTTGACTTCTAAATGTCCAATGGCTGGACGGCAGGGGAGCGATGGGAACAGCGGGGGGGGGGTGATCTGAGGACCACCTTATCTGACAGGAGTCACACGGAGTGATTGGCATGGAGATTAACGCGTGGGCGTTTGGGCGGGGAAGGAAGCGGAGCAGATACAGGCGAGAGAGGGGGACACGTGGGTGTATCTTCAGTGAAAGGTAGCGCCTACAGAACGAGCGGTGGCGCTGATCCCAGTCTGCGGAGCTGATAAACCAGCCTCATTACTATCAGTGCATCACCTTAAGCCTCTGGTTGGTTACAACTTCCCTCTTCTCTAAAGCAAGTGACAAATGTTCCGTGCTGATAGAGTCTGAACGGCACCAGTGATGGGTCATATTGTGAGATAACGCCTCCACTTGGGGCGAAACAAGCAGGTTTCATTATTTTATCTGACTGAGATGCCGCTTTCATACCCACGAGGAAGAAGTGCTGATGCAGCGCGCAGGCTTTCCTTACATTCCCCCGGTCGCGGTTAAAGGCCGGCCCGTGGTTTTCTTACCTATGGGATGTATGATGTCATCGCTCCATGTCTGCTACAGTACGGAACCGCCCAGCGGGTCGTTTAAACAAACAACCAGTTTTATTGTAGCAACAGTCAAACACTGATCTTTTCTGTTTGATTCACAGTGTGACCCCCCGATGGTCCCAGCAGCTGCGTACGCATGTTTACAGCTAAAAGAAGAAGAAGAAAATGAAGAAGAAGAAGAAGAAGAAGAAGAAGAAGAAGAAGAAGAAGAAGAAGAAGAAGAAGAAGAAGAAGAAGAAGAAGTAATAGTAGTAGTCGCACTCCATCCAACCTGTACCTTCCAAATTCATCAACTAATTTCCTATGCTTTTGAAATGAACGTGTGTGTGTGTGTGTGTGTGTGTGTGTGTGTGTGTGTGTGTGTGTGTGTGTGTGTGTGTGTGATACGTGCATAAGGGAAGGACTGATACACAGAAACCGAGAGAGAGGTTGATCAAAGCGGAGAAAAGGAAAGAATTCATGTTTGCTTCCTGACACACTTGTGAGGAGCCTTGTGTGATTTATGCCTGTGTGCCAGTGATTGTCTTTGAAGTCAAAAGAAAAGAGACTGTTTTTCTCCGTGCCTATGCTTAATTCAGCAGGACACACACATCCCCATCAACATATCCATAATGCACTTTGCCGTCGCTCTCCTAAGCGGCGAAAGGACCAGGTTTGATTTGCCTGTTGTTCCCTATCAAGCTCCAGCACTGCAGCCGTCCCCCTGCGCCTGAACGCACCGCGCTCTGGCCTCTCTGGAAGTGGACTTGATCTTTTAACCTCTTCTGGTCACATGATTAGCTAAGCTACGACCCCCCCCCTCTTGTTGGTTGATGGGGAGGCAGCTGCGTCGGGGAGGTCAGGGAGCTCCACATACCTTTAACCCGAGGAGAAGCTGAGCATGCTAATCGCTCCAGATAAGGACACACGCAGCAGAACTGGCTTTAAGCTCAGAAATAAGAGGCATCAGTAGTTAATCATCTGATGGGGAATGGAATGAGCTGATGTTTATGTGTTCTCTTCCAAAAGAGCAACACTTACGCAGGGAGCAACGGGCTCTCATCCAAATTATTAAGAATGATAAAATCACATAATATCTCATTTCCTTTCCAGTACATGTGTGGTCCCGGCGTTGACTCGGTCACTTCCTTTATTGTTTTTCTCCTCATTTCGATTTGATTGCAGCACGTCTCGACTGGGACTTGACCGTGAAATTTATTTAGAGTTCACGTTTTGTTTGATAAAACATTATCTGTGTTTGTGCTTGTTCTTTTATATTGCAAGCGAGTGAACACGCAGCAAAGGACCGGAAAACCCGTCAGCGCCAACTCGTTTGCTTTGACAACTGATTCGAGTTTGCTGTTTCAAATGCGCCGCTTCAACAAAGAAACGAGGGACGAGTGGTTTTTAAATATATGAGACTCAACTTTATTTGGACCTCTCAGCTCCTCCATCACACACTGTTTGTTTAGTTGGCGGCCTTGTTGTGTGAGCGGTCCTAACGTGCTGAAGTGTTGCTAAAGAGGACGCGGCGGCGGCTGCCTGACCCGCTGTGGACACACAACTCTAGAGACACACACAGCTGTAGAGACACACACAACTTTAGAGACACACAAACGTGTTACTGCACCGAGACGTGAACCCAAAACAAAGCCAGTGTTTCAAGAAGTGAACCTGACATTTATTGAGTCAAATTGAAATGAAAATAGTGAAATAGGAGCCAAACCTCTGCAACCTCTCCTTGGCCGTCTCACAAAGGTTTCATCTATTGGAGGGGTGGTTCTGTTTTCCACATACATCACCGCCTCTGATATGCTCCACCACAATGTGCCGCTCTGTACAAATTGCCGCTACAGTTACGAGACGCAGCACAAATTGATTTCTCAGACTGCTTATGGAAAATCTGTGCTTGTTCTGTAGGTAAAAAACTTGCCCTTTATTTTTTTTTTCTCTGGGGTCAAGTTTGTTTTGTAATCTTTGGGTTCAAGTCAGAACTTCGGAACCTTCTATGGAGTCTTTCCTCCTAAGAGCTTGGCGTCACCTGCGTCCAAGCACGAGAACAGTCTATTTGTTCCAAAGTCAGACGTGCTCAGCTCTGCTGGTTCGTTTGACTTGGCAAAAGTTAAAAACAGCAGGAGGCCGACATGCAAACGAGCCCCGGTGACATCAAGTCGTCACCCGGGTGCCGGTTCCGTACAGAAACGAGCGCGGTGCGATACTGGGCCGTCTGCTGCAGCCCCGCGTTCACAAAAACACCACTGTTTTCGTTTCTGCGCGTCCATTTTCTGAGCTGTGTAATTAGCCCTGTCATCTCTACCGCGCCGTCGCCCCAGACGAGCCAACACAAACGTACAACAGCAAATTGGAATTTGGTAAAAAAAAAAAAAAAAAGAAGAAATTCTTGGCTCATAGGATTCCGCTGGAAGGGCCTTCAGTCTGCCTTCCTTTTCAAAGGGTCCGCTGCAGAAAGTTGTGGAGCGCCCCCAGGGTTTAATTTTTCTCTGTGTACTGTCAGTGGAAGGGATGGGTGGGTGGCCCGGGGAACGCTGCACAAATAACATGCTTGTTTACGCCGCTTGGATGCAAATGATAGACTGAGGTCACAAACTCGGGGAGCGTGCGAGACAAAAGGCTTCGGCGTGTGCTCTGTGGATACGTTTGGAGGTTTCGGTCTGAGGTTCATCATCACTCCCCGAGGGGTGCGTTTGATCCGGCCCCTCCTCGCCGTGGTCTGATGTGCGCTGCTCTGTTGTGACTGCATCTTCGCTGCTTTGCTCCGTATCGTTACAAATTCTGATTTTGAGAGTTCAAACAAGGAGTCCCCGAGGAGGACGGCTGACTCTACAACAGAGCGCGGAGAGAGCGCCCCGCTGAGACTTCCCCTGCTTTTCTGAAGATGAGGGAGGAAGGGAGGGACTGCAGAGGGACGGAGGAGCGAGGGATGTTTGAAGAGTTGATCATCCTCCCATCTTCTCAACAGCTGTGCTGCAGGAGAGGCCCGGCTTCACAAGCTAAGAGTGTGCGTCTGGGCCGTAGTCTCATGTCGAACACATGGACACTATATTGTAGCGGAGAAGGACGCACTGCACACAACTCTGCATCACACCAGGCCTGCGTGTTTAGCACGTATATATTTTTAAAGGACGATGATGATTAGAGGCAGGATGCAGAAAAGAGGAGCACATACATCAATAGAGAAGCAGACAGAGGAAAGGAAGGAAGGGAGAGAAGAGGCCTCTGTGTGGGGAGTGTCAGCAGCAGGAAGTGATGTCTGGATGGCAGAGAAAGCGCCAGTCATGGAGAAAGGTGGAAGGAGATGGATGTCACTCCCTCACAGCTCACACCACGTTCCTGCGCTCTTGGCTTTGTTATTGCAGAAACTTAAAGCGGGTGAGTGACCTGCCGAATGATTTCCCACACAGCGACATCTGCGCACACGCAAACAGCGTCCTTCAAATGGCTCCTGCGCTTCACCGCGACGCCATGGGTGAAATGAGCACATCCAGGACCCGGGAAGGGATAACGAGCACAGCCGCACCGCGTTGTCCTCCGAGCTCTCGGAAAAACAAAACACCAACAATGTTTCAGGAAAGTGAGACTAAACTACATGAATGTGTGCGACTTTTAGAGGGGCTCACATTTGCATGGGACATGCCACCGTGGGCTGGCTGTGTGAGGATGATGGGGGGGTGAAATGGGTGAGGAAGAGAGAAATGAGAGGGAGGGGGGTCCAAGTCCCCTGGAGAGCCTGGCCAGGCATTAATCTTCTCCCTTTGACAGCTCCCTGAAAGTTTCTCAAGAAGGGCCATTTCCTTTAGCTATTATAATGCTTCACTCAAGCACAACCCTGATGCTGAGTGTTTGGGGGGAGACGACGGACGACGGATGGATGGTAGGGGAGAAGGAGTGGGGAGGTTTGTACAACCTCAGGAGCTGAATATAGCAGCAGGATCAGTTAGTGGATCAGTGGCAGTTTGGCCCACGAGCGAGAGACATCAGTGGTTATTTTGGATGTTAAAGAATTTAAGGGCATTTTACCACTTTACATGAAATGTGCTTAGAAAAATACACAGTGGTAGTAGGAATATGATTTTTCTCTGTGTTTTGTTTGTGTCTATCAGAATTTAACGTGCTGTGTTGCCAAGACAATGCAACTGTTTGCTATTTTTGCCTGACGAAACGTCTGAGCTTGTAGAGTTATGCCAGAAGGTCTTTGTAAAAGTGTGCCTCACTCATAGGTCCTTTAAGGCGGCAGACATCCACCTGAAAATCAAATCCAGGATTTGACGTCTTCTCTTGGCATCAATAGAACGATCTTTCAGGGACCATGGGTTTCTTTTGAGGTTGTTCTATTTACGCAGTGAGATAAAGCAGAGGCATGACTCAGCAGTGTCACAAAATGCATTCTACAAGTTACTGTCTGTCTTTGGTGGCTTTGTATTATTGATTAGTGATTAAAAGCTTCAAATCGACAGCGTTTTGACTTTGAGTGTTTTCTTTAAAGAAGAATGTAACAGGTGTGTCCCAGAAGCCGTTTCCATAGTGATGATTTCAAAAGCCCAACTGTGAGTCAGAATTCAGCCCGTAAAGTTTGGCCTGGTCTAGAAATACATCAACCATGGTCTCCAGGTTCTGGAAATAAAGCTGCTCTACTTATTAAGC
Organism: Betta splendens; assembly: GCF_900634795.4. Classification (NCBI taxonomy): domain Eukaryota; kingdom Metazoa; phylum Chordata; class Actinopteri; order Anabantiformes; family Osphronemidae; genus Betta; species Betta splendens. Next base: position 9,592,490 of record NC_040884.2, on the reverse strand, counting down.
ATCCACTGCAGCTACAATGATAAACCTGTTTTCTAATAAGTTTTATTTCATTATTACCAGTTATTCAATTTCTTTACTTATCTTCCTCCTTTCATCCACTTTCCATTTCTGTACATCCACGCTACCGCCGCTAACGTCTGCGTAGCAGAACATCCTCCACAGTGAAATCATTATGGACCAATGTTTTATTTTTGATTTTCAAGAGTGTAGAAGTCGCATTTTCTCAGCTTAAATGGGCTCACATTGATTCTCACACACCTCTGTGGCTAATATCTCTAAACCTGAGAGTTTCTACAAACACAATGATGCTTGTTTCTCTGTTATGCTTCTCACTAGTTGAGGGTTATCACACAGTAACACCTAATCTGTAAATCTCCTTATCTGTTTCTCTGTCGTTCCTATTTTCTTTTTTTGGATTCGATAATAAACTGTGAGTTTGCTACTAATGTCTGATTCCAGCTCAGCACCAGCACAAATTAATTTAGAGAAGTTATATCTCACAAGGCAGACACGACTGTCACAGATTGTCCTTCAGCTATGGACGCATGCACACACACACACACACACACACACACACACACACACACACACACACACACACACACACACACACACACACACACACACACACACACACGCACACACGCACTGCAGCCGAAGGAACCACACAATTATCCTTCCTCACCTGTGATTAAAATTCACCACAGCTCGCACAGGGCCGGGGCTACTGACTGGCCTGGGTCATTTCAAAACCAGACAACAAATTAGTTTCTTGACCCATCTCTGGTTCAAGGACAGCGGTGGCCCCCTCTGGAAGGCCACAGACAGTGACGGCGATAATAAAGTACAGAGGACACAGTGGGTGACGAAAAGGACCAAACTGTTGATGCAGTTAAAATATTAAAATGAGAGTGAGAGACATGAAAAGGACATTTTAATGAGAAAGAGGAGGAAGAAAAGATAAGTTGGAGACAAAGTTTTTTATGAAGGCAGAGTGGGATAAAATAAGTATTATAGAGTCATACGGTTGTGAGTTCCTGTATCTGCTCGGCTATGTTTGCATGATTAAAAAAAAACGAGAAAAGGATGAAAAGTAGATGTTCCCTAACCACTAACAGAATCTGAGTTTTACACGACTTTCAGGATAGTAGAAAAGACTTTTAAGGTTCTATTTTCAATGTATTCATGCTAGCGAGACGTATTATAAATCAGGCTTTTTAAAAGTCCAACAAAGCTCTGATGTTCGTCAGGGTCTTTGCGAAAGTGATCTATCAGCTAAAATGCTATGGCTAATGTGCTTCTCTGAGGTGCATTACAGCAAGTAGTTTAACATAATGCAGATGTGTTGCAAATTTATGGAAATGGAAAGTCACAAACATGTTTGTTCTGCTGTTTTGCACTAATCGCTGTCCTTGTGCCAAAAGAAACTTTTGGCTATTTTAATGTGAGAACTGTGAGGCTTGAAATCAATAAGTCCCATTTCTGACGTTTCATCAAAAAAAGCAAACTTGATTAAAGCGTGTGGTTACATAATATTATAATTTTGTTAAAAAAAAACAACACGACTTGCCAAAGACCAGCACCTGGAGCAGGCGGAGGAGGCGACGCCGTCAGCTGTTTACTCACAACTGAGGCCTTCCTGGCCGGAGCAGAGGTCAGTACCACAGCCCGCTCTGTGCGTGGCCACTGATGTGTTCAGCTTTGTGCACATCCTTTGTGGAGCTCATTCTACAGGCCGTGTGCACCAGAACATGCCCTGGAAGAGCGGGTGCCTTTTCATCAGGAGGGAGAGTGTTTCCATTTCCATTGCCTTTAATTATCTCTAAATTGGGATGTGGGCAGGGGACGTCTACACGCACTGCTTCTCTGCTGCCAGGCCCCAGTCACCTCTCAAACAGCTCCAAACATTTAGGCTCACACGCTCTGGTGTCTGATGCTAAATAAATATACGTATACACACGAGCACGCATAGAATATTCATAGAACTAGACTAGACGAGTCCCAGTGTGTGTAAAGGGCAGTAAATGTTCAATCATGTGACCAACATCAGATGTCTTTGATCACCGTGCAGAGCGTGTTTAATGAGTCCATCAACTGCAATTGTGTGACAGTGGGACAAAGTGGAACAGTTTCAGATTAAAAATGAAAAGAAATCCAAAACTTACAGTCCACAAACAGCAGGCATGCGGTGGCTGGAGTAAATCAAACCTCTGAGGACCAACCCTGGAGACAGATAACCTGCAGACGATGCGTGACCGTCTGAGAAATTGATATTTAAGCATCGGACCTCACTCTCCATTTTCCATACCATCATTCAACGGGGCAGATCTGGAGGAAGAGGAAGACAGATTCCAGCCTGGAGATCATAGACAAGTTTTTACCGGCATGGCGGCGGGCAGGGAAGGTATCTCCTCTGACCCTGGGGTGATCCGCTCATCAATCTTCAGCAGGTCATCAGATTGACAGGGACAGAGAAGGCCAAGGCAATTTGATTCACCAGCCGAGATGGATCCACTGCTGCTAGCTGCTAGCTGCTAGCTGAGAGACGCGAGTCACAGTCTGTGGCACGTGAGAACAGATATGCTATTTATTGTGTGAAATATCTTTTTTTTAAAACATGTTTCTGTTTTACATTTCATTATGGACACATGCTTCCTAACACACACACACACACACACACACACACACACACACACACACACACACACACACACACACACACACACACACACACACACACACACACAGCTCGGACTAAACAAGGTCAGGCTTTTAGCCGGGTAGCAATCACAATTCATTAGCATCCAGGGAGATCCATTGCCCTCAATATTAGCTTGGACATTCCCTCTGAAGCTGATTGTCTTTGGATGTTTCAAGCCTGTCAGTTCCATCTCATGCAGCCTGTACAGCTGAGAGACATCTGCAGCCCAGTAAGACAACTCTGTCTTTTCCTTCTATGCCCACATCTGTCAATCACAGCTCAGGGAAAAGGCTGAGTTCTACTTTAGGAAGTGAATGTAGCTATTATAGACACCTGCATCGGTGATTCTGCAGGGGCTGGTCAAAAAAACCCTAACCTGCCGGGTCGATGCATTTTACATGCCAAGTGATCACTTTGGGGTTTAGAGCAGTAACAGCGGCGGTAATGAGTAAGGCTTGCTAGAAACATGAGACGGGTCTAGTCGGCCTAGCGTTAGCGTGTTCCCACATGATTCACACTGTGCGTCATCATGACACATACATGTGCGTGAATGTTTTAGAACCACATGTGGTGACATTTTGATCAGTGCCTCTGCTGAGGTCAGAAGCAGTTACAGCTCTGCCAGGAGCACGTAGCTAACTTGCTCGCTTGCTAAAGTCAGCTGTCATGTTGCCACAGCAACAGGACGATCAAGTAGGAGTTGGTAATTGATGTAAATATTAATTTAAGCCATAAATCAGCAACCATTTTATTGATGATAAATGCTCTTGTTACAGCTACTACTGCTGTTTTGGGGGATGGTTTGGGCCCAGTGACCCTCCAGTCTTTATGACGCAGCATTTCAGCGGCTGTGCAGTACGTTCATGAGATATGAACAAAGTGAAACTTTGTAGACAGGCAGCGTCGCGACCAGACCACGAGACGAGGGCATGTGAGCGTATGCGATGGTGGAGGGGTCGACTGCTGTGAGTAATGGCTCCTGTCTGACAGGGCCTTGGGAAATGCAGTCGAAGCGATCGATACGTTATAATGTTAACAACGATCTCTCCTCCCATTGTGCTGCCCGAGACAAATCTATTAAAGATCCATCCCATCCTGTCATCACCAGGCACCGGCAGCAACATACAGAGACAGCGAGCGAGAGAAAAGGCAAAAAGAGCAAGTAAGACGGGATGAATACCAAAACAAAGGGCTATTTTCTAAAGCGCTCGGCGGAGTCGTTGTTTGCATTGTGTCAGGAAAAGGCCCGTTTTTGTGCCTTGCACTTGTTGGTTACTTTCTTTAAGCGACTCGCGGCTCGATGGAATGCGTCTCACAACAAAGTGATCCCCTTGCCGCCGCATCGATTACCCATTAACGAAGCAATATCGACCCGCACATTTTGACGCCTCTGAAATACTTTGTGCGAAGGCGTTTG